>NC_134894.1:2372514-2375014 GCF_041734735.1 Babylonia areolata | reverse complement strand
ACTCCGGGGGACGTTTGAAGTGACTCCGGGGGACGTGTCATGTCATTGAAGTGACTCCGGGGGACGTTTGAAGTGACTCCGGGGGACGTGTCATGTCATTGAAGTGACTCCGGGGGACGTGTCATGTCACTGAAGTGACTCCGGGGGACGTGTCATGTCACTGAAGTGACTCCGGGGGACGTTTGAAGTGACTCCGGGGGACGTTTGAAGTGACTCCGGGGGACGTGTCATGTCACTGAAGTGACTCCGGGGGACGTGTCATGTCACTGAAGTGACTCCGGGGGACCTACAGGAGGGGGGACGATTTGGGACGTTACACCGGCATTCCGAAAAAATCGTCGACATACTCCGGTCAGCTCAAAACAATGCTGCTCGACTTACTTTCTGATCCTCCAGATTTGAACACGTTACTCCTCTCTTCCACTCTCTTCACTGGCTACCAGTTTCCAAAAGGAAGGGGTATGAAGTGGGAGAGGGGTGGAGGGGTGTGAAGTGGGAGAGGGGTGGAGGGGTATGAAGTGGGAGAGGGGTGGAGGGGTATGAAGTGGGGGGGGGGTGGAGGGGTATGAAGTGGGGGGTGGGTGGAGGGGTATGAAGTGGGGGGTGGGTGGAGGGGTATGAAGTGGGAGGTGGGTGGAGGGGTATGAAGTGGGAGAGGGGTGGAGGGGTATGAAGTGGGGGGTGGGTGGAGGGGTATGAAGTGGGAGAGGGGTGGAAGGGTATGAAGTGGGGGGTGGGTGGAGGGGTATGAAGTGGGGGGTGGGTGGAGGAGTATGAAGTGGGAGAGGGTTGGAGGGGTGTGAAGTGGAAGAGGGGTGGAGGCGTATGAAGTGGGGGGTGGGTGGAGGGGTATGAAGTGGGGCGTAGGTGGAGGGGTGTGAAGTGGGGGGTGGGTGGAGGGGTATGAAGTGGGAGAGGGGTGGAGGGGTATGAAGTGGGGGGTGGGTGGAGGGGTATGAAGTGGGGGGTGGGTGGAGGGGTATGAAGTGGGGGGTGGGTGGAGGGGTATGAAGTGGGAGAGGGGTTGAGGGGTATGAAGTGGGAGGTGGGTGGAGGGGTATGAAGTGGGGTGGGTGGGTGGAGGGGTATGAAGTGGGGGGTGGGTGGAGGGGTATGAAGTGGGGGGTGGGTAGAGGGGTATGAAGTGGGAGAGGGGTAGAGGGGTATGAAGTGGGGGGTGGGTGGAGGGGTATGAAGTGGGGGGAGGGTGGAGGGGTATGAAGTGGGAGAGGGGTGGAGGGGTATGAAGTGGGAGAGGGGTGGAGGGGTATGAAGTGGGGGGTGGGTGGAGGGGTGTGAAGTGGGGGGTGGGTGGAGGGGTATGAAGTGGGAGAGGGGTGAATATATGATGGGTATGAAGTGGGGGGGTGGGTGAAGGGGTATGAAGTGGGAGAGGGGTGGAGGGGTATGAAGTGGGGGGTGGGTGGAGGGGTATGAAGTGGGGGGTGGGTGGAGGGGTATGAAGTGGGAGAGGGGTGGAGGGGTATGAAGTGGGGGGTGGGTGGAGGGGTATGAAGTGGGAGAGGGCTGGAGGGGTATGAAGTGGGAGGCGGGTGGAGGGGTATGAAGTGGGAGAGGGGTGGAGGGGTATGAAGTGGGAGAGGGGTGGAGGGGTATGAAGTGGGGGGTGGGTGGAGGGGTATGAAGTGGGGGGGTGGGTGGAGGGGTATGAAGTGGGAGAGGGGTGGAGGGGTATGAAGTGGGGGAGGGGTGGAGGGGTATGAAGTGGGGGGTGGGTGGAGGGGTATGAAGTGGGGGGTGGACGGAAGAAAAACAAACATTAAACATAAACAAAGAAAAGTCTCAGAGACTACTCCACACATGCAGACAACAGTCTATCAGCGTATATGCGAATCTCCATCTATGTGCATACAAAATAGGCCGACAGAGAGAGAGAGAGAGAGAGAGAGAGAGAGAGAGAGAGGAATCCAAAATGACTGGATGATTGAGTGCACAACCAGGGACGATCTGTTTACTATGATTTGATTTTTTTTTTTTTATTCTTTCTCTCTTTCTTTTTTTAAACAAGCTCTGTAATCAAGTGTGTGAGAGAAAAGGGGGGTGCGGGGGGTGGGGGTGGGGGTGACAATGACAATGAAAAATGTTTTATTTTGGGTAAAATGGATAAGCTGAAAGCTTTACACCATGCCCTTACACACACACACACACACACACACACACACACACACACATAAATGTATATTTCAGAATGGAAAATATTTTTTAACAAAAAATGCCAACTATATTTTGCATCTACTTCCATGTCTGAATGTCAGTTTTGTTTGTGTATATTGATAAGACGGTCCTCAAATTCCGAAATAAATGCGACATCACCCCTTACTCCTTGGTTAATCCATACAATTCCAAACCCATGTGGACCAGACATTTTCTACCATGTCCTGTACTTCGTTCCTTCTTCATGCTGCTGCAGTAACATGGCAGAAGTCTGCTGACACCGTCTTGTGGGCGGTAAGTTTAAAGGTTTTATGCACTTAATTGT
>NC_134894.1:2357500-2362414 GCF_041734735.1 Babylonia areolata | reverse complement strand
TTCCCTTTTTTTCTTTTTCTGTTTTGAGGCTGGAAGGTGGCAGAGTGGCAGAGACGCTCATCTCCCAATACAGAGTCCGTGAGGGTCTGGGTTCGAATCCCGCTCTCGCCTTTTCTCCCACGTTTGACTGGAAAATCAAACTGAGCGTCTAGTCATTCAGATGAGACGATAAACCGAGGTCCTGTGTGCAGCACGCACTTGGCGCACTGAAAAAGAACCCATTGCAAAGAGAGCTTTGTCCTCTGGCAAAATTCTGTAGCAGAAATCCACTCTGAGAAACACACGAGTACATATATATATATATATATATATATATATATATATATATATATATATCTATCTATCTATCTATCTATCTATCTATCTATCTATCTATGTATATATATATGTGTGTGTGTGTGTGTGTGTGTGTATGTGTGTGTGTGTGTGTTGTGTGTGTGTGTGTGTGTTGTGTGTGTGTGTGTGTGTGTGTGTGTGTGTGTGTGTGTGTGTGTGTGTGTGTGGTGTGTGTGTGTGTGTGTGTGTGTGTGTGTGTGTGTGTGTGTTGTGTGTGTGTGTGTGTGCGTGTGTGTGTGTGTGTGTGTGTGTGTGTTGTGGTGTGTGTGTGTGTGTGTGTGTGTGCATGCACTTAAGGCCGGACTATGCACGTTGGGTTATGCTGCTGGTCAGGCATCTGCCTATGAGATGTGGTATAGCACACATGGCTTTGTATGAAGGCAGTGACGCCTCTGGACCTTTCTGAGGTATAGAGTGGGACGTCAGAAGAGAAGAGGGGAAGGCTCAGTGAGTCTTAAATTTGTATATTTTAGTGTAAAGTGCAGTGAGCCTGAGATGGGGTTACAGCGCTGTATGAGTCTGCACTGATTATTATGATTATCATAATGACCCCAGGGGCATTGTTGGAATAGACCCCCTTTCGTTGGGGTTGTTATCTGGGCCATCCGTTACTGCCCTCACCCCTCTCCGTTACTGCCCCCACCCCTCTCTCCGTTACTGCCCCCACCCCTCTCCGTTACTGCCCCCACCCCTCTCCGTTACTGCCCCCCCCCCCTCCATTACTGCCCCCCACTCTCCCTTACTCTCCCCCCCCCTCTCCGTTACTGCCCCCCCCACCTCTCCATTACTGCCCCCCCCTCTCCGTTACTGCCCCCCCCTCTCCATTACTGCCCCCCCCTCTCCATTACTGCCCCCCCCTCTCCATACTGCCCCCCCTCTCCATTACTGCCCCCCCCTCTCTGTTACTGCCCCCCCCCCCTCTGTTACTGCCCCCCCTCTCTGTTACTGCCCCCCCCCTCTCCATTACTGCCCCCACCCCTCTCTGTTACTGCCCCCCCCTCTCCGTTACTTGCCCCCCCCTCTCCATTACTTTCCCCACCCCTCTCTGTTACTGCCCCCCCTCTCTGTTACTGCCCCCCCCCCTCTCCATTACTTTCCCCACCCCTCTCCATTACTGCCCCCCCCTCCATTACTGCCCCCCCCCTCTCCATTACTGCCCCCCCCTCCATTACTGCCCCCCCCCTCTCCATTACTGCCCCCACCCCTCTCCATTACTGCCCCCCCCTCTCCGTTACTGCCCCCACCCCTCTCTGTTACTGCCCCCACCCCTCTCCGTTACTGCCCCCCCCCCTCTCTCCGTTACTGCCCCCCTCTCCGTTACTGCCCCCCCTCTCCGTTACTGCCCCCACCCCTCTCCGTTACTGCCCCCCCCCTCTCTCCGTTACTGCCTGCCCCCCCCCTCTCCATTACTGCCCCCCACCCCTCTCCGTTACTGCCCCCCCTATCCATTACTGCCCCCCCCCCCCTCTCCATTATTGCCCACCCCTCTCCATTACTGCCCCCCTCAATCACTGTTCTGCCCCCCCCCCTCTCCATTACTGCCCACCCCCCTCTCCATTACTGCCCCCACCCCTCTCCGTTACTGCCCCCCCTCTCCATTATTGCCCCCCCCCCCCTCTCCATTACTGCCCCCCTCACTCTCCATTACTGCCCCCCCCCCTCTCCATTACTGCCCCCCCCCTCTCCATTACTGCCCCCCCCCTCTCCATTACTGCCCCCACCCCTCTCCGTTACTGCCCCCCCCTCTCCATTATTGCCCCCCCCCCCCCCTCTCCATTACTGCCCCCCTCACGCACTGTTACTGCCCCCCCCTCTCCATTACTGCCCCCCCCTCTCCATTACTGCCCCCACACCTCTCCATTACTGCTCCCACCCCTCTCCGTTACTGCCCCCCCCCTCTCCATTACTGCCCCCCCCCCCTCTGTTACTGCCCCCCCCCCCCCCCCTCTGTTACTGCCCCCCCTCTCCATTACTGCCCCCACCCCTCTCCATTACTGCCCCCCCCTCTCTGTTACTGCCCCCCCTCTCCATTACTGCCCCCCCCTCTCTGTTACTGCCCCCATCCTCTCCATTACTGCCCCCCCTCTCTGTTACTGCCCCCCCCTCTCTGTTACTGCCCCCATCCTCTCCATTACTGCCCCCCCCCTCTCTGTTACTGCCCCCCCTCTCCATTACTGCCCCCCCCCTCTCTGTTACTGCCCCCATCCTCTCCATTACTGCCCCCCCTCTCTGTTACTGCCCCCACCCCTCTCTGTTACTGCCCCCCCCCTCTCCGTTACTGCCCCATCCCCCTCTCCGTTACTGCCCCCCCCTCTCCATTACTGCCCCCCCCTCTCCGTTACTGCCCCCCCCTCTCCATTACTGCCCCCCCCTCCTCTCCATTACTGCCCCCCCCCTCTCCATTACTGCCCCCCCTCTCCATTACTGCCCCCCCCTCTCCATTACGGCCCCCCCCTCTCTGTTACTGCCCCCCCCCCTCTCCATTACTGCCCCCACCCCTCTCCGTTACTGCCCCCCCCTCTCCATTATTGCCACCCCCCCCCTCTCCATTACTGCCCCCCTCACGCACTGTTACTGCCCCCCCCCCCTCTCCATTACTGCCCCCCCCCCTCTCCGTTACTGCCCCCCCCCCCTCTCCATTACTGCCCCCCCCCCTCTCCATTACTGCCCCCCCCTCTCCATTACTGCCCCCCCTCTCCATTACTGCCCCCCCCCTCTCTGTTACTGCCCCCCCCCCTCTGTTACTGCCCCCCCTCTCTGTTACTGCCCCCCCCCTCTCCATTACTGCCCCCACCCCTCTCTGTTACTGCCCCCCCCCCTCTCCGTTACTGCCCCCCCCCTCTCCATTACTTTCCCCACCCCTCTCTGTTACTGCCCCCCCTCTCTGTTACTGCCCCCCCCTCTCCATTACTGCCCCCCCCTCTCCATTACTGCCCCCCCTCTCCATTACTGCCCCCCCCCCCCCTCTCTGTTACTGCCCCCCCCCCCCTCTGTTACTGCCCCCCCTCTCTGTTACTGCCCCCCCCCCCTCTCCATTACTGCCCCCACCCCTCTCTGTTACTGCCCCCCCCCCTCTCCGTTACTGCCCCCCCCTCTCCATTACTTTCCCCACCCCTCTCTGTTACTGCCCCCCCCCCCTCTCCGTTACTGCCCCCCCCCTCTCCATTACTTTCCCCACCCCTCTCCATTACTGCCCCCCCCTCCATTACTGCCCCCCCCCCTCTCCATTACTGCCCCCCCTCCATTACTGCCCCCCCCTCTCCATTACTGCCCCCACCCCTCTCCATTACTGCCCCCCCCTCTCCGTTACTGCCCCCCACCCCTCTCTGTTACTGCCCCCCCTCTCCGTTACTGCCCCCCCCCCCTCTCCATTACTGCCCCCACCCCTCTCCATTACTGCCCCCCCCCTCTCCGTTACTGCCCCCACCCCTCTCTGTTACTGCCCCCCCCTCTCTGTTACTGCCCCCCCCCTCTCCATTACTGCCCCCCCCCCCCCTCTCCATTACTTTCCCCACCCCTCTCTGTTACTGCCCCCCCTCTCTGTTACTGCCCCCCCCCTCTCCATTACTGCCCCCACCCCTCTCTGTTACTGCCCCCACCCCTCTCCATTACTGCCCCCCCCCCTCTCCATTACTTTCCCCACCCCTCTCCATTACTGCCCCCCCCCCCTCTCCATTACTTTCCCCACCCCTCTCTGTTACTGCCCCCACCCCTCTCTGTTACTGCCCCCCCTCTCTGTTACTGCCCCCCCCCCCCTCTCCATTACTGCCCCCCCCCCTCTCCATTACTTTCCCCACCCCTCTCCATTACTGCCCCCCCCCCCTCTCCATTACTTTCCCCACCCCTCCACCCGTTACTGCCCCCACTCCTCAACCCGTTACTGCCCCCACCCCTCTCTGTTACTGCCCCCACCCCTCTCCGTTACTGCCCCCCTCTCTGTTACTGCCCCCACCCCTCTCCGTTACTGCCCCCCCCCCTCCATTACTGCCCCCCCCCCTCTCCATTACTGCCCCCACCCCTCTCCATTACTGCCCCCCCCTCTCCGTTACTGCCCCCACCCCTCTCCATTACTGCCCCCCCCCCTCTCCGTTACTGCCCCCCTCTCTGTTACTGCCCCCACCCCTCTCCGTTACTGCCCCCCTCTCTGTTACTGCCCCCACCCTTCTCTGTTACTGCCCCCACCCCTCCACCCGTTACTGCCCCCACCCCTCCACCCGTTACTGCCCCCACCCCTCCACCCGTTATGACGTAACGGAAGCAAACGTGTGGAAGTTGTTCTCTGATACAGCACTGATTCCAACTGGGTCATATTTCTCTTTTTTCAAGCCAGCCTGGAGACTGACACATCTATTACGAAGGGAGGGGGAGGAGTGGTGGGGAAGGGGGCCTCAATATCCAGTGATCGGAGTCCGGGGCATTGTTTTGGCCAAGTGATGCGTCCTTTGGATAGGCTCTTTACTCCCATTCCCCTCAGTCACCGCACCGAGGTATGAATGATGTGGTCGTCACTTGGGTTGGCAAAGGTTGAAACGGCTGAGGGAGAAGACTGGGGACCTTTCACGTTTTATTTGTGACATT
>NC_134894.1:2320000-2355000 GCF_041734735.1 Babylonia areolata | reverse complement strand
TTATGTCTTCGTTCACAGAAAAATGATTCAACACACAGTAGATTTATATATAGGCCTACATACAGACCCTGGTGTCTATATGTCTTCTGAAAACGTGACTTCTTACTGTTCGTCACTACAGTTATCACCACGTATCCAACATTAGGTGGCCGAGGCAGGACAAGAACTGATAGTCACTACAGTTATCACCACGTATCCAACATTAGGTGGCCGAGGCAGGACAAGAACTGATAGTCACTACAGTTATCACCACGTATCCAACATTAGGTGGCCCACTACAGTTATCACCACGTATCCAACATTAGGTGGCCGAGGCAGGACAAGAACTGATAGTGAAACTGAGGGTTATCATCCGGATATGACCGTGAACCCAGACATTGTATTCATGACAATAATAATGACAGTAATAATAATGATGATGATAACAGTAATGATTATAATACTAACAATAATGATAATAATATTAACTCAATACTACTACTACTACTACTACTACTCTACTATTACTACTAACAACCGCAACCACAACCACAACAACAGAACGCTTATTCAGCGTTTTTCCCGAGCAGAGGTGGAAGTGCTTCCCATGCACATTAACTATAAATGACACATCATTACATAGCAAGTCCACCCCCTCCCTCCTCCACAGAGAGAGAGAGAGAGAGAGAGAGAGAAGGGGGGGAGGGAGGGAGAGAGAGAGGGAGAGAGGGAGGGAGGGAGGGAGAGAGAGAGAGAGGGAGGGAGGGAGAGAGAGAGAGAGGAGGGGAGGGAGGGAGGGAGAGAGAGAGAGAGGGAGGGAGGAGAGAGAGAGAGGGAGGGAGGGAGGGAGAGAGAGAGAGAGAGGGAGGGAGAGAGAGGAGAGGGAGAGAGAGAGAGGGAGGGAGGGAGAGAGAGAGAGGGACGGAGGGAGAGAGAGAGAGAGGGAGGGAGGGAGGGAGAGAGAGAGAGAGGGAGGGAGGGAGAGAGAGAGAGAGGGAGAGAGAGAGGGAGGGAGGGAGAGAGAGAGAGAGAGGGACGGAGGGAGAGAGAGAGAGAGAGGGAGGGAGGGAGGGAGAGAGAGAGAGAGGGAGGGAGGGAGGGAGAGAGAGAGAGAGAGAGGGAGGGAGGGAGGGAGAGAGAGAGAGGGGGGGGGGGAGAGAGAGAGGGAGAGTTGTGCTGCTCCATTTGTTGGACCCTGAAAAGAAAAGTTAGGCCAAGGTTGACGTACGGATTTTGTTCTGACAGATGGAACGCAAAGAATCCGATTATCATTAGATGCGCTTAGAGTTTGAGATGGTTGTACTGGTGAAGGGTATCAGAGAGATATTCAGGGCGTTTCTCTCCGTGTCGCTGTCTCTCTCTATGTCTCTGTCTCTCTTTCTGTCTCTCTCAGTCTGTATCCCTTTCTCTCTGTCTGTCTGCTTCTCTCTCTCTCTCTCTCTCTCTCTCTCTCTCTCTCTCTCTCTGTCTCTCTGTCTCTCTCAAAAAGCCTTGACTAATAACTTTTTTTTTTCACTGTCAGAAAAACAACAGCAGTCTATTGTATGATTATGCGTCCTTTTTGATGCATACGCATAAACGTGTGTGTATGTGTGTAAGAAAGTTCATTTATTATGGCGGGATGGTCGGTTAGTCTGATTTGCTGCGTTTATTAATTGTGCACTGTGTTAAGAATATAAATTTATATATTGTTTTGTTTGTTTTTTTAATAATTTTTAAATTATATTTTATCTTATATCTTTTGCCGGAAAATGTGTTTGTATCCCCCCCCCCCCCTCTCTCTCTCTCGTTCGCTCGCTCACTCACTCGCTCTCTTACGTAGAAGTTTATCTTTTCGAGTATGACGTTCAGCACATTCTTCCTTTCCAAGTACACCCGCCTTTCGCTGTATCATGTATCGTCCTGTGTCATGACCTGACCGCTGTATCATGTATCGTCCTGTGTCATGACCTGACCCCTGTATCATGTATCATCCTGTGTCATGACCTGACCGCTGTATCATGTATCGTCCTGTGTCATGACCTGACCCCTGTATCATGTATCGTCCTGTGTCATGACCTGACCCCTGTATCATGTATCGTCCTGTGTGTCATGACCTGACCGCTGTATCATGTATCGTCCTGTGTCATGACCTGACAGATAACAGACGCAGCATGCAGTTGCAAGCCGAGTGCACAATTTAGTTCACACCCAGTGACGTCCCCTGGTGCTACTTGATTTGACACACGACCTGTGTGTGTGTGTGTGTGTGTGTGTGTGTGTGTGTGTGTGTGTGTGTGACACACACACACACACACACACACACACACACACACACACACACACACACAGACGCTTCAGACATTATTTATTGACATTGGCCTATCTACAGCCCTTATGTCAAGGGGACATAATTCTCAATTCTCAAGCGTCTGTGTGTGTGTGTGTGTGTGTGTGTGTGTGTGTGTGTGTGTGTGTGTCACACACACACACACACACACACACACACACACACACACACACACAGACGCTTCAGACATTATTTATTGACATTGGCCTATCTACAGCCCTTATGTCAAGGGGACATAATTCTCAATTGCAGCGTCGTGTATTGAACGAAAAAAACAAAAACAAAACAAAAACAAACTATGAACAGTAAATAAAACAATTCTTGTCAATAAGCTTTTCTAGAACAAGGTGAATTAATTGTTTATAGATGCATGTGCCCAATACAAGAACACATACATCATCTTCAATCACACTCTATCATCTCTATCATCAACCTCTACTATTTAGCCTAATTGACAACCACAACAACAATTAATACAAACTGTTCATATTCAACTTGACCATCAAGTGCATACAAATGCAATATATTATTCATAGATATAACTACTACATATTCTAACTAACCAATTTTCTTTTTCCGGATGTTAATAGCCTCTGCAACATACCTGGCGAGCGAAATTAGAACTTCATCATTATCAGAGGATAACAAGCTTTGCACGGGTTGCCTTCTCTCGGCGGCCACATGTAAAAGTTGATTCTTAGCCCTGATATCTTGATAAGCTTTGCAATGAAATAGGAAATGGTCTTCATCTTCTCTCACACCATCCATACACACCATGCACAAATTATCCCCACTACCTTCCGAATCAAACCATCTTCTATTTGCTTTTAAGACTAATGTTCTATTTCTAAATCTTGCTAACATATCCCTGTGCCATTTATTAGTAACTATTATCAAAACTTTCTCTGGTTGTAATACGCTTTTGAAGGAATGGAACCAAGAATACTTTATACTATCTTCCATCTTGGAGTGTCAGTTTTGTCTATAACAAGATACTAAACGATCTTTAAATTCCGAAATAAATCCTCTTTCATTCCCAACTCCCTGACTAAGCCATACAATACGAAACCCATTTACTGTAAGAACTTGCTTCACATTGCCCACCCAGTTATGGTTACCTAACTCAACTTGCTGGAGTAACATGTCATATGCCTGTCTACATAGTCTGTTTATAGGCAGCTGAGTTAGCTTTAACCAGTATTTGATGCATTTCACAAAGGCTCGAATATATAAAGGATACCTTCCAGAATCACCATATGCCATCGTGTTAGAAGAGTGCAATGGAACATTCATAAATCTCTTTATGGCTAATGTATGTACCTTTTCCATTTCAGTATTTTCTTCAAGACCCCATACTTCTGCTGCATAAGTCAACATTGGCTCTATTTGTGTATCGAACAACTTCCAAAATAAAGAGGAGAGAGAGAGAGAGAGAGAGAGAGAGAGAGAGAGAGAGAGAGAGAGAGAGGCAAGACAAGACAAGACGAGACAAATTCTTTATTTTCGAGGATAATAGATATGCACTGGCGCGGCACTTTTTTTCATCCAGTCCCCGGCCCGCCCTGAAACAGGGTCTACACTACACAAAACTAAATTATATGTGTCGTTGCATGCACTACACAATGCTGATTAAAGTCATAGCATGCAAATACAATACTACATAAACTGAGGCATAAGCATGGTGATAACACACACACACACACACACTCACGCACACACACACACACGTACACACACACACACACACACACACACACACACACTCACACACACACACACACACACACACACACACACACACCGTGACACACACACACACCACACACACACACACACACACACCGTAACACACACACACTCACACACACACACACACACACACACACACACACACACACACACACACACACACACACACACACACACACACACACACACACACACACACACACACCGTGACACACACACACACACACACACACACACACACACACACACACACACACACACACACACACACACACACACACAGAGGTACAAGCATGGTATTAATTAACGACATAGGAAGAAGGAGAGAGAGAGAGAGAGGTGTACGTGTGTGTGTGTGTTTGTGGAAGGGAGAGGGCGGGGGGAGGGGGGAGGGGGTGCGTGCGTGCGTGCGTGCGTGCTCAAGTTACCATCATCAGCAGCAACATCATCATCATGATCATCATCACCATCATCATCATGATCATCATCACCATCATTACCATAATCATCATCATCATCATAACCATCATCATCACCATCATCATCATCATCATCACCATCATCATCATCACCATCATCATCATGATCATCATCATCATCAGCAGCAGCATCATCACCATCATCATCATCATCATCATCATCATCACCATCACCATCATCATCATCACCATCATAACCATCATCATCATCATCATCATCATCATCATCATCATCATCATCACCATCATCATCATCATCATCATCATCATCATCATTATCATCACCATCATCATCATCATCATCATGATCATCATCATCATCATTACCATCACCATCATCACCATCATCATCATCATCATCATCATCATCATCATCATCATCATCATCATCATCACCATCATCATCATCACCATCATCATCATCATCATCATGATCATCATCATCATCATTACCATCACCATCATCATCATCACCATCATCATCATCATCATCACCATCATCACCATCATCATCATCACCATCATGATCATCATCATCACCATCACCATCACCATCACCATCATCACCATCATCATCATCATCATCATCACCATCATCAGCAGCAGCATTGTTGTTATTATCGTTGCGAAGTTGTTGACCAGAAAAAAAATAAGAGACGAACAAATAAACAAACAGAAAAAAAAAACAACCTCCCCCCCCCCCCCCTCCATAAAACTAACAAAACAACAACAAAAACCAAACAACTGCCTTTTCATTCATCAAAACACCGTAGACCAAGGGACATAACCTCTCCGAAAATCAACACGGAAAGCAAATTCCTACCGGAGTGCTTGCCCTTGGATTGTATCGGTATCGCATGACCGTGAAAACCATTTATAGAACACAGCTGGCTGCAGCCTATGTGTGTGTGTGTGTGTGTGTGAACTCAGAACTCAGAACTCAGAACGTGTGTGTGTTCGACACACGCCATGTGTGTGTTCTGTGTTGTGCCCAGCCAGATGCCACAACTCCACATCAGTCTGCTTGCGTGCATCACAGCACGCCTGGTTCTGATTTTTCTGGCAGCGAGCAAGCATGGTAGTGGGATGAGGATGTGTTGCTCTGATTTCGGCCTTGTTCCTCGTAGAACCGTCGACATGAGCTTGGGCTGAGACCTGTCTGCGGTGCCAGGTAATTCTTTCTTGGTTTACTTTTGCTGGTGTTGGCTTCGAGTTGAAAGTGCGATTTTTTGCCCGGCTGAGTGTGGGCTCTTGGTTTGCGTGGTGTGAAATAGTGCTGGTGGTTCACAGTGTGAGTGTACTGTCAGTGGCTGGTCATTGCTTTGTGGTTCACAGTGTGTGAGTGTACTGTCAGTGTACTGTCAGTGGCTGGTCATTGCTGGTGGTTCACAGTGTGAGTGTACTGTCAGTGGCTGGTCATTGCTTTGTGGTTCACAGTGTGAGTGTACTGTCAGTGGCTGGTCATTGCTGGTGGTTCACAGTGTGAGTGTACTGTCAGTGGCTGGTCATTGCTGGTGGTTCACAGTGTGAGTGTACTGTCAGTGGCTGGTCATTGCTTTGTGGTTCACAGTGTGTGAGTGTACTGTCAGTGTACTGTCAGTGGCTGGTCATTGCTGGTGGTTCACAGTGTGTCAGTGTACTGTCAGTGGCTGGTCATTGCTGGTGGTTCACAGTGTGTGAGTGTACTGTCAGTGGCTGGTCATTGCTGGTGGTTCACAGTGTGAGTGTACTGTCAGTGGCTGGTCATTGCTTTGTGGTTCACAGTGTGAGTGTACTGTCAGTGGCTGGTCATTGCTGGTGGTTCACAGTGTGAGTGTACTGTCAGTGGCTGGTCATTGCTGGTGGTTCACAGTGTGAGTGTACTGTCAGTGGCTGGTCATTGCTTTGTGGTTCACAGTGTGTGAGTGTACTGTCAGTGTACTGTCAGTGGCTGGTCATTGCTGGTGGTTCACAGTGTGTCAGTGTACTGTCAGTGGCTGGTCATTGCTGGTGGTTCACAGTGTGTGAGTGTACTGTCAGTGGCTGGTCATTGCTGGTGGTTCACAGTGTGAGTGTACTGTCAGTGGCTGGTCATTGCTGATGGTTCACAGTGTGTGTGTACTGTCAGTGGCTGGTCATTGCTGGTGGTTCACAGTGTGAGTGTACTGTCAGTGGCTGGTCATTGCTGGTGGTTCACAGTGAGAGTGTACTGTCAGTGGCTGGTCATTGCTGGTGGTTCACAGTGTGAGTGTACTGTCAGTGGCTGGTCATTGCTGGTGGTTCACAGTGTCAGTGTACTGTCAGTGGCTGGTCATTGCTGGTGGTTCACAGTGAGAGTGTACTGTCAGTGTACTGTCAGGGGCTGGTCATTGCTGGTGGTTCACAGTGTGTGAGTGTACTGTCAGTGTACTGTCAGTGGCTGGTCATTGCTGGTGGTTCACAGTGTCAGTGTACTGTCAGTGGCTGGTCATTGCTGGTGGTTCACAGTGTGTCAGTGTACTGTCAGTGTACTGTCAGTGGCTGGTCATTGCTGGTGGTTCACAGTGTGTGAGCGTACTGTCAGTGTACTGTCAGTGGCTGGTCATTGCTGGTGGTTCACAGTGTGTGTGTACTGTCAGTGGCTGGTCATTGCTGGTGGTTCACAGTGTGAGTGTACTGTCAGTGGCTGGTCATTGCTGGTGGTTCACAGTGTGAGTGTACTGTCAGTGGCTAGTCATTGCTGGTGGTTCACAGTGTGAGTGTACTGTCAGTGGCTGGTCATTGCTTTGTGGTTCACAGTGTGAGTGTACTGTCAGTGGCTGGTCATTGCTGGTGGTTCACAGTGTGAGTGCACTGTCAGTGGCTGGTCATTGCTGGTGGTTCACAGTGTGAGTGTACTGTCAGTGGCTGGTCATTGCTGGTGGTTCACAGTGTGAGTGTACTGTCAGTGGCTGGTCATTGCTGGTTGTTCACAGTGTGTGAGCGTACTATCAGTGTACTGTCAGTGGCTGGTCATTGCTGGTGGTTCACAGTGTGAGTGTACTGTCAGTGGCTGGTCATTGCTGGTGGTTCACAGTGTGTGAGCGTACTATCAGTGTACTGTCAGTGGCTGGTCATTGCTGGTGGTTCACAGTGTGTGTGTACTGTCAGTGGCTGGTCATTGCTTTGTGGCTCACAGTGTGAGTGTACTGTCAGTGGCTGGTCATTGCTGGTGGTTCACAGTGTCAGTGTACTGTCAGTGGCTGGTCATTGCTGGTGGTTCACAGTGTGGGTGTACTGTCAGTGGCTGGTCATTGCTGGTGGTTCACAGTGTGAGTGTACTGTCAGTGGCTGGTCATTGCTGGTGGTTCACAGTGTCAGTGTACTGTCAGTGGCTGGTCATTGCTGGTGGTTCACAGTGTCAGTGTACTGTCAGTGGCTGGTCATTGCTGGTGGTTCACAGTGTGAGTGTACTGTCAGTGGCTAGTCATTGCTGGTGGTTCACAGTGTGGGTATACTGTCAGTGGCTGGTCATTGCTGGTGGTTCACAGTGTGAGTGTACTGTCAGTGGCTAGTCATTGCTGGTGGTTCACAGTATCAGTGTACTGTCAGTGGCTGGTCATTGCTTTGTGGTTCACAGTGTGAGTGTACTGTCAGTGGCTGGTCATTGCTGGTGGTTCACAGTGTGAGTGTACTGTCAGTGGCTGGTCATTGCTGGTGGTTCACAGTGTGAGTGTACTGTCAGTGGCTGGTCATTGCTGGTGGTTCACAGTGAGAGTGTACTGTCAGTGTACTGTCAGGGGCTGGTCATTGCTGGTGGTTCACAGTGTGTGAGTGTACTGTCAGTGTACTGTCAGTGGCTGGTCATTGCTGATGGTTCACAGTGTGTGTGTACTGTCAGTGGCTGGTCATTGCTGGTGGTTCACAGTGTGTGAGCGTACTGTCAGTGTACTGTCAGTGGCTGGTCATTGCTGGTGGTTCACAGTGTGAGTGTACTGTCAGTGGCTGGTCATTGCTGGTGGTTCACAGTGTGAGTGTACTGTCAGTGGCTGGTCATTGCTGGTGGTTCACAGTGTGTGAGCGTACTATCAGTGTACTGTCAGTGGCTGGTCATTGCTGGTGGTTCACAGTGTGTGTGTACTGTCAGTGGCTGGTCATTGCTTTGTGGCTCACGGTGTGAGTGTACTGTCAGTGGCTGGTCATTGCTGGTGGTTCACAGTGTGAGTGTACTGTCAGTGGCTGGTCATTGCTGGTGGTTCACAGTGTCAGTGTACTGTCAGTGGCTGGTCATTGCTGGTGGTTCACAGTGTGGGTGTACTGTCAGTGGCTGGTCATTGCTGGTGGTTCACAGTGTGAGTGTACTGTCAGTGGCTGGTCATTGCTGGTGGTTCACAGTGTGAGTGTACTGTCAGTGGCTGGTCATTGCTGGTGGTTCACAGTGTGAGTGTACTGTCAGTGGCTGGTCATTGCTGGTGGTTCACAGTGTCAGTGTACTGTCAGTGGCTGGTCATTGCTGGTGGTTCACAGTGTCAGTGTACTGTCAGTGGCTGGTCATTGCTGGTGGTTCACAGTGTCAGTGTACTGTCAATGGCTGGTCATTGCTGGTGGTTCACAGTGTGAGTGTACTGTCAGTGGCTGGTCATTGCTGGTGGTTCACAGTGTGAGTGTACTGTCAGTGTACTGTCAGTGGCTGGTCATTGCTGGTGGTTCACAGTGTCAGTGTACTGTCAGTGGCTGGTCATTGCTGGTGGTTCACAGTGTGAGTGTACTGTCAGTGGCTGGTCATTGCTTTGTGGTTCGAAACCGTGTCGACCCGTGTCGTGGTCTGAAAGATTCGACAAGTGTGTGTGGTGAAGTCCGACGATTATTCTTTTCTCTCTCTCTCTCTCTCTCTCTCTCTCTCTCTCTCTCTCTCTCTCTCTCTCTCTTTCTCTGCCTGTCTCTCTCTTAATTGTGCTTTGTGTTAAGAATATCAAGTTACATATTGTTTATTGTTGTTGATTTTTTTTGTTTTGTTTATTATATCATATCTCTTGAAAATGTGTTTGTACTCTTTCTCTCTCTCTCTCTCTCTCTCTCTCTCTCTCTCTCTCTCTCTGTGAGTGAGTGAGTGAGTGTGTGTGTGTGTGTGTGTGTGTGTGTGTGTGTGTGTGTGTGTGTGTGTAGGTACGTACTACTTAGGCTACGGAAGTACACACGTGAGCGCACACACATGTGCGTGTGTGTGGCGTGCAGTACGTGTGTGCGAACATTGTTGTGTGTCGCAGTGCAGTTGGGGTTGTGGAGAGAAAGGCAAAGGAAGGCAGCTAGCTGCCACAGTGTGTAGCAGGCAGATGGGTGGTGTCAGTCTGCCCCCTCTACTCCGTGGGCTGCAACTCCTACCTTCACTCGCTATACACGGCTGGGATTTTGCATGTTGGACTGTTTTTACCACCGCCATGTAGGCAGCTATGCTCCGTTGTCGGGGAATGATGTTTGTTGCGTGAAAGAGATCTCTTGTCATGGTGTGTTTGTGCCTGTCTTCCGTTGGTTGATTTGTCTTTATTTAGGCGGGTGTGAAACAGTGCGTTTTCTGGGATGTAAGATAGGTTACCTTTGTTTTACCAAATGAGTAGGCCTGAGGTATTTCTTTGAGCGAGTGAACTGAACCTGATGTACATGCTGACGAATCTGATATACAACAACAAAAACAATAGCTACAACTGCAACAACAACAACAGAAATAACAACAAAACTTGAACAGCAACAACAACAACAACAGTATAAACCGAACACACAGCCCATTTGTTGGCAGTTGTTCATTCTGTTTGACGTCAGCAAAACACAACACAGCAGACCCCCCTCACCCCCATTCCCCGTGTAGACTGGGAGCGTTACTTCCCCTGCCTCAAGTCTCCAGTCAAATGAAACTATGTTGCTTACCGCCCAGCGGACCTCAAGGGCCATGACAGGGCTGACCGCCCGTCACTTCTAGGGCTGACCGCCCGTCACTTGTCAGCCATAACAGGGCTGACCACCCGTCACTTCTAGGGCTGACCACCCGTCACTTCTAGGGCTGACCGCCCGTCACTTCTAGGGCTGACCGCCCGTCACTTGTCAGCCATGACAGGGCTGACCACCCGTCACTTCTAGGGCTGACCACCCGTCACTTCTAGGGCTGACCGCCCGTCACTTCTAGGGCTGACCAACACTTCTAGGGCTGACCGCCCGTCACTTCTAGGGCTGACCACCCGTCACTTGTCAGCCATGACAGGGCTGACCACCCGTCACTTCTAGGGCTGACCACCCGTCACTTCTAGGGCTGACCACCCGTCACTTCTAGGACTGACCGCCCGTCACTTCTAGGGATGACCGCCCGTCACTTCTAGGACTGACCGCCCGTCACTTCTCAGCCATGTGAAGGGAACAATACACAGTTTCACTTTCGCTTTCAAGGAGATGTCAAGGCGGGTGGACTGACATGTCCATATGCCCGAACTTCGCACAGACACAAGGCGCTGGTCAGGTCTTGAGAATAGGATACAGCCCCTAAAATAATAGGTCACTAAACAAAAATCACCTACACCTTGTAGTATTGTTAAATCCAAGATAAAAACAACAACAAAGAACAACAGAAAATATATAAATGGAGAAATAAACAAACAAACAAGCAAACCAATGATAAATAAATAAATAAATAAATACATGAATAAATGAATAGATAAAAACAGCGTAAAAAGACGACTGACCCACGTAAGTCAGATCAAGTGAAAAATGCTGATTTCCCACACAGGACCAAAAACAGTGTCCGTGGTGGGGACCCCTCAGCCTGTGAACTCCATGTCCACCACCGGCTGAATCCTGAGCGACACACATGTACACACGCAGTGGACATGCTTTTGGATGTTCTGTGGCACTCACCAAGTCAGTCTCGTTTCCCCAGGTGTGAGTCAGTCTTCATTTGATGATGTTTGACAAATAAGTAAGGATCAATTAGCTTTACCTTTCAACACGTCCAGAGGTGTTTCTGAAAGGTAGAAGTCTTTGTGTTATGGTGATCTCTCTCTCATATATATATATATATATATATATATATATATATATATATATATATATATATCTTTGTGTGTGTGTGTGTGTGTGTGTGTAGTACATGGCCCTTAATGCTACAGCCTTAGGGGCTAGTTTTCTTCGGGAACCATCCTGACGCCGACTGTCGTCTTTATAAATAAAGTCTCGTACAGCCCAGGCTGTCATCCATCCAAAGAGCATGTACTGTACATAGGTCAAGGTTAAAGTTAAGGTTCAAGGTCCCATAGCTTTTCGGACATCGGAGCATTGAATTCAAATCTCCTGTGTCCAGGGCTGGGCGGCACAGGAAGGCGGTACCCCGTCCTCTCCCCTCGTTCTGCCCCTCCTGCCCCAACTGAATGCAGGGACTGATTCACACCTGGGTGGAGTGAGGGAGGGAAAACCATTCCAGGTGGGGTGCTCTTCCTGAGGACACGCACAACACCCATGGCGAAACGGGGCCACGAACCCTGACCACTGGTGAGCCCTGGACCACAAGGCCAACGCCTGACCGACACTGCCTCACAGGACCTCCCGGCACACCACACTGACCCACAGGGCCACACCACACTGACCCACAGGGCCACACCACACTGCCCCACACGGCCACACCACACTGACCCACACCACACTGACCCACACCACACTGTCCAACAGGGCCACACCACACTGACCCACAGGGCCACACCACACTGCCCCACACGGCCACACCACACTGACCCACACCACACTGACCCACACGGCCACACCACACTGACCCACACCACACTGCCCCACACGGCCACACCACACTGACCCACACCACACTGACCCACACCACACTGTCCCACAGGGCCACACCACACTGACCCACACGGCCACACCACACTGCCCCACACGGCCACGGCCACACCACACTGACCCACACGGCCACACCACACTGCCCCACAGGGCCACACCACACTGCCCCACACGGCCACGGCCACACCACACTGACCCACACCACACTGCCCCACACGGCCACACCACACTGACCCACACCACACTGACCCACAGGGCCACACCACACTGCCCCACACGGCCACACCACACTGACCCACACCACACTGACCCACACGGCCACACCACACTGACCCACACGGCCACACCACACTGACCCACACCACACTGACCCACACGGCCACACCACACTGACCCACACGGCCACACCACACTGACCCACACCACACTGACCCACAGGGCCACACCACACTGACCCACACCACACTGACCCACACCACACTGACCCACACGGCCACACCACACTGACCCACAGGGCCACACCACACTGACCCACACCACACTGACCCACACCACACTGACCCACAGGGCCACACCACACTGACCCACACCACACTGACCCACACCACACTGACCCACACCACACTGACGGACGTGCCCGGGGTGCAGGGGACACCACCAGGATGAACAGCCAACAGCAGCGAGTGCTGCAAGGCCTACAGGACCTGTACGACAGCTGTCTGCTGACTGACGTCACTCTGGTGGCGGGAAACACGCGCGTGCCGTGTCACCGTAATGTGCTGGCTGCCAGCAGTCCCTACTTCAGGTCAGTCACGTGCCGTGTCGTGTCGTGTCGTGTCGTGTCACCGTAATGTGCTGGCTGCCAGCAGTCCCTACTTCAGGTCAGTCACCTGTCACGTCGTGTCGTGTCGTGTCGCGTCGTGTCGTGTCGCGTCGTGTCGTGTCGTGTCGCGTCGTGGCGTGTATTGTCGTGTCGTGTCGTGTCACCGTAATGTGCTGGCTGCCAGCAGTCCCTACTTCAGGTCAGTCACGTGCCGTGTCGTGTCGTATCGTGTCGTGTCACCGTACAGTAATGTGCTGTCTGCCAGCAGTCCCTACTTCAGGTCAGTCACCTGTCGCGTCGTGTCGCGTCGTGTCGTGTCGTGTCGCGTCGTGTCGTGTCGTGTCGCGTCGTGTCGTGTCGTGTCGTGTCGTGTCGTGTCGTGTCGTGTCGCGTCGTGTCGTGTCGTGTCGTGTCGTGTCGTGTCGTGTCGCGTCGTGTCGCGTCGCGTCGCGTCGTGTCGTGTCGTGTCGCGTCGTGGCGTGTCGTGTCGTGTCGTGTCACCGTAATGTGCTGGCTGCCAGCAGTCCCTACTTCAGGTCAGTCACGTGCCGTGTCGTGTCGTGTCGTGTCGTATCGTGTCGTGTCGTGTCGTGTCGTGTCACCGTAATCTGCTGGCTGCCAGCAGTCCCTACTTCAGGTCAGTCACCTGTCGTGTCGTGTCGTATCGTGTCGTGTCGTGTTGTGTCGTGTCGTGTCACCGTAATGTGCTGGCTGCCAGCAGTCCCTACTTCAGGTCAGTCACGTGTCAGTATTGTGTCGTGTGACATCGTGTAGTGTCGTGTCCCGCTGTGTCGTGTCGTGTCGTGTCGTGTCGTGTCGTGCCGTACCGTGCCATCGTAATGTGCTGGCCGCCATCAGTCCCTGCTTCAGTTGAGTCATGTGTCGTATCGTGCTGTGTCGTGTTGTGTTGTATTGTGTCGTGTTGTGTTGAGTCGTGTTGTTCTGTGCTGTACTGTGTTGTGTTGTGTCGTATTACGTTGAGTTGTGCCGTGTTGTGCTGTTGTGTCGTGTCAAGTTCTGTCGTGTTGTGTCGTTTTCTTTTTCGTCGTGTCGTATCGAGTGGAGTCGTGTTGTGTTGTGCCGTGCCGTGACTTGTCACTGCAATGAGATGAACGTGGAATGGAGTGAAAGGACCGTGCATGTAGCTTAAAAGATGCTTAAACTGCAACAAACAAACAAATACATGAACACATATATGCACAAAGACACGAATGCGCACGCATATCACATATACAACCACACACGCATGTGCACACTCTCCCATAATGCACACAAGCGTGCACACACTCCTTCCCCCCCCCCCCCCCCCCCCACACACACACATACACACAGGCACACACACACACACACACACACACACACACACACACACACACACACACACACACATACACACACACGGTGCAGTTCAGCTTGCATCATTGTTTGTTTCACTGTCAGCAGTTACGTACCTTCTTGCCCAAGTATTTCAAAGAGAATAACTGTTCTGCAGATGATTTTTGGAAAGTTATTTCTGACGAGGTTCTTATGGTCGAACAGGCATTAGTTCATAGCCCTGTTTCTACATTCCTTTAATGCACTTCACAATTGTGTTAATGGTTTTTGTGATTATTATTATCATTATTGAATTGTTATTGTTAAATGTAACTGCATGTTAGTTATGTTTTTTTGTTGTTTTTTTTGTAGTTTTCTACCTTTTCTGTCCCCCCCCAAATTTTTATTTTTTTTTAATTTTTAATCGTCTAATATCAGTGATAGTGAAAAGACGCTAAACTAAAGAACGAACGAACACGGTGTACTTGTAACACCACCCCCACCCCCATTCCCCTCCCGAAAAAAAAGGGGGGAAAAAAGGAGAAAAAAAAAAGAAAAAAAAGAGAGAGAGAAAAGTTCATGACGTGCTCACTTGGACAATGCTGATGATGACGGTCAGCACCTCGCCTTGCATTGCCTCACGTGCCTTGCCTTGCCTCACGTGCCTCGCCTTGCATTGCCTCACGTGCCTTGCCTTGCATTGCCTCACGTGCCTCGCCTTGCATTGCCTCACGTGCCTTGCCTTGCATTGCCTCACGTGCCTCGCCTTGCATTGCCTCACGTGCCTTGCCTTGCATTGCCTCACGTGCCTCGCCGTGTATTGCCTCACGTGCCTTGCCTTGCCTTGCCTCACGTGCCTCGCCTTGCATTGCCTCACGTGCCTCGCCTTGCATTGCCTCACGTGCCTCGCCTTGCATTGTCTCACGTGCCTTGCCTTGCCTTGCCTCACGTGCCTCGCCGTGTATTGCCTCACGTGCCTTGCCTTGCCTTGCCTCACGTGCCTCGCCTTGCATTGCCTCACGTGCCTCGCCTTGCATTGCCTCACGTGCCTCGCCTTGCATTGTCTCACGTGCCTTGCCTTGCCCTGCCTTGCCTTGCCTTGCCTTGCATTGCCTCACGTGCCTCGCCTTGCATTGCCTCACGTGCCTTGCCTTGCATTGCCTCACGTGCCTCGCCTTGCATTGCCTCACGTGCCTTGCCTTGCATTGCCTCACGTGCCTTGCCTTGCATTGCCTCACGTGCCTCGCCTTGCATTGCCTCACGTGCCTTGCCTTGCATTGCCTCACGTGCCTTGCCTTGCATTGCCTCACGTGCCTCGCCTTGCATTGCCTCACGTGCCTCGCCTTGCATTGCCTCACGTGCCTCGCCTTGCATTGCCTCACGTGCCTCGCCTTGCATTGCCTCACGTGCCTTGCCTTGCATTGCCTCACGTGCCTTGCCTTGCATTGCCTCACGTGCCTCGCCTTGCATTGCCTCACGTGCCTCGCCTTGCATTGCCTCACGTGCCTTGCCTTGCATTGCCTCACGTGCCTTGCCTTGCATTGCCTCACGTGCCTCGCCTTGCATTGCCTCACGTGCCTTGCCTTGCCTCACGTGCCTTGCCTTGCATTGCCTCAAGTGCCTTGCCTTGCATTGCTTCACGTGCCTTGCCTTGCATTGTCTCACGTGCCTCGCCTTGCCTTGCCTCACGTGCCTCGCCTTGCCTCACGTGCCTCGCCTTGCATTGTCTCACGTGCCTCGCCTTGCCTTGCCTCACGTGCCTTGCCTTGCCTCACGTGCCTCGCCTTGCATTGTCTCACGTGCCTCGCCTTGCCTTGCCTCACGTGCCTTGCCTTGCCTCACGTGCCTCGCCTTGCATTGCCTCACGTGCCTTGCCTTGCGTCACGTGCCTCGCCTTGCATTGCCTCACGTGCCTCGCCTTGCATTGCCTCACGTGCCTTGCCTTGCCTCACGTGCCTCGCCTTGCATTGCCTCACGTGCCTCGCCTTGCATTGTCTCACGTGCCTTGCCTTGCCCTGCCTTGCCTTGCCTTGCCTTGCATTGCCTCACGTGCCTCGCCTTGCATTGCCTCACGTGCCTCGCCTTGCATTGCCTCACGTGCCTCGCCTTGCATTGCTTCACGTGCCTCGCCTTGCATTGCCTCACGTGCCTCGCCTTGCATTGCCTCACGTGCCTTGCCTTGCATTGCCTCACGTGCCTTGCCTTGCATTGCCTCACGTGCCTTGTCTTGCATTGTCTCACGTGCCTCGCCTTGCATTGCCTCACGTGCCTTGCCTTGCCTCACGTGCCTTGCCTTGCATTGCCTCACGTGCCTTGCCTTGCATTGCCTCACGTGCCTTGCCTTGCATTGTCTCACGTGCCTCGCCTTGCCTTGCCTCACGTGCCTTGCCTTGCCTCACGTGCCTCGCCTTGCATTGCCTCACGTGCCTCGCCTTGCCTTGCCTCACGTGCCTTGCCTCACGTGCCTTGCCTTGCATTGTCTCACGTGCCTCGCCTTGCCTTGCCTCACGTGCCTTGCCTTGCCTCACGTGCCTCGCCTTGCATTGCCTCACGTGCCTCGCCTTGCATTGCCTCACGTGCCTCGCCTTGCATTGCCTCACGTGCCTTGCCTTGCCTCACGTGCCTCGGCTTGCATTGCCTCACGTGCCTCGCCTTGCATTGCCTCACGTGCCTTGCCTTGCCTCACGTGCCTCGCCTTGCATTGCCTCACGTGCCTCGCCTTGCATTGTCTCACGTGCCTTGCCTTGCCCTTCCTTGCCTTGCCTTGCCTTGCATTGCCTCACGTGCCTCGCCTTGCATTGCCTCACGTGCCTCGCCTTGCATTGCCTCACGTGCCTCGCCTTGCATTGCCTCACGTGCCTCGCCTTGCATTGCCTCACGTGCCTTGCCTTGCCTCACGTGCCTCGCCTTGCATTGCCTCACGTGCCTCGCCTTGCATTGCCTCACGTGCCTCGCCTTGCATTGTCTCACGTGCCTCGCCTTGCATTGCCTCACGTGCCTTGCCTCACGTGCCTTGCCTTGCATTGCCTCACGTGCCTTGCCTCACGTGCCTCGCCTTGCATTGCCTCACGTGCCTTGCCTCACGTGCCTTGCCTTGCATTGCCTCACGTGCCTTGCCTCACGTGCCTTGCCTTGCATTGCCTCACGTGCCTTGCCTCACGTGCCTCGCCTTGCATTGCCTCACGTGCCTTGCCTCACGTGCCTCGCCTTGCCCTGCCCTTACTCTTCTTTCTTTTTCTCCTTATCTTTTTTTTTTTTAATCTTAGAAATAATAATGACGGTGGTGGTGGTGGTGGTGGTGCTGCTGATGATATTAATAGATTATTATGGTGCACTCTGTACAGAAAACTGCCTTTACAAAACATTGGGGATTATACATAACACATTACATCAATGTTACATGTGCATACCAAAATGTGCCTAGCAAACTATATACACACAGAAGCACAATGTATGCATACATATCAACATATATTCCAACATACATTATATACATACTTCTCCCTTGTGTGTATGTGCGTGGAATATGGCACCATACTCCAATTATGGTTGAATTGCATAATGTTATCTTCTTCTTCTTCTGCTTCGTTCGTGGGCTGCTCCCACGTTCACTCCTGTGTACACGAGTGGGCTTTTACGTGTATGACCGTTTTTACCCCGCCATGTAGGCAGCCATACTCCATTTTCGGGGGTGCATAATGTTATCAAATGTGTACGTTTAGTTTTAGTATGGGGTATCTTATGGCTGTCCTGTGACTCTGATTATCATTGCACGAATATGGAGTATGTATATATTGCTTACTCCAAGTAATCTTTTAATGGTTTTTGTTGTGTTTTTGTTGTCTATTGTGATTATTGAATGTATACATTGGTCGCTGTAGGTTGACATCTAAGCATTTCATGTATGATTCTCGTGTGTTCTTTATGTGTATTACACCACAAAAGAATTTCTCATGTTGAGATGAACAAAGTATTCTGTGTCTCCCTTCAGGGCCATGTTCACCACTGACGTCAGCGAGAGCTGTCAGAGTGACGTCACCCTGCAGGACGTGACGGGCGAGACGCTGCGCGAGCTGGTGACGTACCTGTACCGTGGTCACGTGACGGTGAGGCACGAGACGGTGGAGGAGCTGATGACGGCAGCCAGCATGCTGCAGGTGGACTGCCTGGTGGACTTTCTGGAAATGCACATGGTGCAGGCCCTCACTCTGGACAACTGTGTCGAGGTCTGGGTTTTTTGGTTTTTCGTGGTGGGATAGGGGGGTCTTCTTCTTCTTCTTCCTCCTCCTCCTCTTGTTTCTGTTGTTGTTGTTGGTGGTGGTGGTGGTGGTGGTGGTGGTGGTGGAGGTGGTGATGGTGGTGATGATGGTGGTGGTGGTGGAGGTTGTGGTGGTGATTATGGTGGTGATGGTGGTGGTGATGGTGGTGGTGGTGGAGGTTGTGGTGGTGGTGGTGGTGATGGTGGTGATGATGGTGGTGGTAGTGGAGGTTGTGGTGGTGAGTGGTGGTGGTGTGATGGTGGTGGTGGTGGTGGTGGTGGTGGTGGTCATGGTGGTGATGATGGTGGTGGTGGTGGAGGTTGTGGTGGTGATTATGGTGGTGATGGTGGTGGTGATGGTGGTGGTGGTGGAGGTTGTGGTGGTGGTGGTGGTGATGGTGGTGATGATGGTGGTGGTAGTGGAGGTTGTGGTGGTGATGATGGTGGTGGTGGTGGTGGTGGTGATGGTGGTGGTGATGGTGGTGGTGGTGATGGTGGTGGTGGTGATGGTGGTGGTGGTGGTGGAGGTTGTGGTGGTGGTGGTGGAGGTTGTGGTGGTGGTGGTGGTGGTGTTTGGGGTGGTGGTGGTGGTGTTTGGGGTGGTGGTGGTGGTGGTGGAGGTGGTGGTGATGGTGGTGGTGGTGATGGTGGTGGTGGTGGTGGTGGTGGTGGTGGTGATGGTGGTGGTGGTGGTGGTGGAGGTTGTGGTGGTGTTGGTGGATGTGGTGGTGATGGTGGTGATGGTGGTGGTGGTGTTTGGGGTGGTGGTGATGGTGGTGGTGGTGGTGGTGGTGGTGATGGTGGTGGTGGTGGTGGTGGAGGTTGTGGTGGTGGTGGTGGTGGTGGTGTTTGGGGTGGTGGTGGTGGTGTTTGGGGTGGTGGTGGTGGTGTTTGGGGTGGGGTTGATTCTTCTCTGTGTCTTCGTCTATGCCAGTGTTCGTACCTGCCAGTGTTTGTCTCAGTGTCTGTGTCAGTGTCTGTGTTTATGTTTGTGTCACGATTGGTGTATGTGTCAGTGTTTGTGTGTGTGTCAGTGTTTGTGTCTGTCTGTTTATGTCGATATCTGTGTCAAACACTCAAAACGAGCTGTCCGATCTACAGAGCCATGATCATACCCCCTCCCCCCATCTCCACCGCCCTCCCCCCTCCCCCTTAAAAAGAAGAAGAAGAAGAAGAAGAAGAAGATGAAGAAGAAGATGAAGAAGAAGAAGAAGAAGAACAACAACAACAACAACACACACACACACACACACACACACACACACACACACACACACACACACACACACACACAATTCTCTCTCTCTCTCTCTCTCTCTCTCTCTCTCTATATATATATATATATATATATCTATGTATGACAGTCTGTCGTTTTAGACTATGACCACCAGAACAGCAGAGGAGGTAACTGCTGTCCCAACTATCTGGGCTAGAATTTGATTATGGTGGAGCGTGCCTTGCCCAAGTTACATCCCCACTCTCTCGGCCAAGAGGGCTTTAGGACAGTCAGCACTGGGGATGGTCCCCAAAGGCCAGTTAGCCCCCAGAGCTACAGCGCTAGGAGGTAGTGCAAATATATGTATGTGTATTACACACACACACACACACACACACACACACACACACACACACACACACACACGCACACACACACACAGAAACCACTCCTTCCGCAGGTCCTGGCCTACGCAGACTTCCACAACCTGAGCACCCTGAAGGAGGCAGTCCGGCAGTTCGTCATGGACCACTTCACGGAGCTGCTGGCCATGGGCACTCTGCAGCTGCTGCCTTTCACCGTCTTCCGGGACCTGGTGCAGGACGACCGCCTCAACGTCAGTGAGGAGGAGGTGGTGTACGAGGCCGTGATGCTCTGGGTCCGTCACGACATCGAGGACCGCCACCGTCACTTCACCAAGCTCTTCCAGCTCGTCCGCCTGCCCCTGCTCTCCAGGGAGTACGTGGAGTCTGACGTGCTGATGAACCCCCTGGTGAACAGGGACCCCTACTGCCGGGGGCTGGTCACCATCTCCAACCTGTACAGGATCCGCCAGGGCATGTCCCAGGCCGGGGAAGACCCCGAGGACGAGGGAGACGATGACATGCAGGTCAACACCAAGCGCCGGAACGGGATGTTCAACAAGGTCCTGCTCGTCTTCTCTGGGGGAGCGGGCAGTGAGAGCGAGAGGTCGTTCACGGCCTTTGACCCCGACAGCCAGACCAGCTACCTGTCCATCCGGCACCACCCGACCTTTGACTACAAGTACAAGATTGATCACTTCCGCCTGGTGGTCACCCAGGAGGGGGGCATTTTCTTCGTGGGGGGGATCTTCTTTGACCACTACCACTTTGACGACCACGGGCAGGCCATGAACACGGTGATGAGGTACGACCAGCGACATGGACTGTGGCAGACCTGTGCTCCCATGAACTCTGCCAGGTAGCTGCATTTGTTTCTGTTACTCTGTCTCTGTCTCTGTGGCTCTGTCTGTCTGCTTCTCTGTCTCTCTCTCTCTCTCTCTCTCTCTCTGTGTGTGTGTGTGTGTGTGTGTGTGTGTGTGTGTGTGTGTGTGATACAACCCACCACACCTCAGTCCAACCCAACACAACAAAAAGACAACCCAATCGAACTATTTCCCGTTGAAGCCAACCCAACCCACCCAGCCCAAACTAACGCAACCCAAGCTAACCCAACCCTACCCCACCCATTTCAGCCCAGCCCAACCCAAGCCAAACTAACCCAACCAAGCTTACCCAACCCAACCCAGCCCAGCTCAGCCCAACCCAACCCAGCCCAAGCCAGAACGCCCGTGTACTGCTGACGACAATGTACCCACCGCCACCAGGTGTTCCCACGCCATCTGCACCAGAGACAACCAGGTGATGGTGTTTGGCGGGTACAACACCTACCCGGGGTACCCGCCCCTGGACTCCTGTGAACTCTACCACCCGGAGGTCAACGCCTGGACCACGCTGGACTCCATGCCTGTGGGCATCGCTCATCACGCCGCCACTGTGCACAGGGTCAGTTCATGGCACACACCACATCACTCACCACATCACTCACCACATCACTGTGCACAGGGTCAGTTCATGGCACACACCACATCGCTCATCACATCACTGTGCACAGGGTCAGTTCATGGCACACACCACATCACTCTGCACAGGGTCAGCTCATGGCGAACAGTGATGGACATACACACCACATCACTGTGCACAGGGTCAGTTCATGGCGAACAGTGCTGGACATACACACCACATCACTGTGCACAGGGTCAGTTCATGGCACACACCACATCACTCACCACATCACTGTGCACAGGGTCAGTTCATGGCGAACAGTGCTGGACATACACACCACATCACTGTGCACAGGGTCAGTTCATGGCGAACAGTGCTGGACATACACACCACATCACTGTGCACAGGGTCAGTTCATGGCGAACAGTGCTGGACATACACACCACATCACTGTGCACAGGGTGCGTTCATGGCGAACAGTGCTGGACATACACACCACATCACTGTGCACAGGGTCAGTTCAGGGCGAACAGTGCTGGACATACACACCACATCACTGTGCACAGGGTCAGTCAGTTCATGGCGAACAGTGATGGACATACACACCACATCACTGTGCACAGGGTCAGTTCATGGCGAACAGTGCTGGACATACACAACACACCACTCACCACATCACTGTGCACAGGGTGAGTTCATGGCGAACAGTGATGGACATACACACCACATCACTGTGCACAGGGTCAGTCAGTTCATGGCGAACAGTGCTGGACATACACACCACATCACTCACCACATCACAGTACACAGGGTCAGTTCATGGCGAACAGTGATGGACATACACACCACATCACTGTACACAGGGTCAGTTCATGGCGAACAGTGATGGACATACACACCACATCACTGTACACAGGGTCAGTTCATGGCGAACAGTGATCAACATACACACCACATCACTGTACACAGGGTCAGTTCATGGCGAACAGTGATCAACATACACACCACATCACTGTGCACAGGGTCAGTTCATGGCGAACAGTGATGGACATACACACCACATCACTGTACACAGAGTCAGTTCATGGCGAACAGTGATCAACATACACACCACATCACTGTGCACAGGGTCAGTTCATGGCGAACAGTGATGAACATACACACCACATCACTGTACACAGGGTCAGTTCATGGCGAACAGTGATGGACATACACACCACATCACTGTGTTCAGGGTCAGTTCATGGCGAACAGTGATGGACATACACACCACATCACTGTACACAGGGTCAGTTCATGGCGAACAGTGCTGGACATACACACCACATCACTGTACACAGGGTCAGTTCATGGCGAACAGTGCTGGACATACACACCACATCACTGTGCACAGGGTCAGTTCATGGCGAACAGTGCTGGACATACACACCACATCACTGTGCACAGGGTCAGTCAGTTCATGGCGAACAGTGATCAACATACACACCACATCACTGTGCACAGGGTCAGTCAGTTCATGGCGAACAGTGATCAACATACACACCACATCACTGTGCACAGGGTCAGTTCATGGCGAACAGTGATCAACATACACACCACATCACTGTACACAGGGTCAGTTCATGGCGAACAGTGATGAACATACACACCACATCACTGTACACAGGGTCAGTTCATGGCGAACAGTGATGGACATACACACCACATCACTGTGCACAGAGTCAGTTCATGGCGAACAGTGATGGACATACACACCACATCACTGTACACAGGGTCAGTTCAATTGCGAACAGTGATGAACATACACACCACATCACTGTACACAGGGTCAGTTAGTTCATGGCGAACAGTGATCAACATGCACACCACATCACTGTACACAGGGTCAGTTCATGGCGAACAGTGATCAACATACATATCACAGCCAATGCAATTCAACGGAACGGAGCGAAACGTAACGAAACGAAACGCGACACGACAACACACGCCACGCCACTCCACTCCACGCCACGTCACGCCACGACACGACACGAGACGACGCGACGCGACGCGACGCGACACGCGAGACGACACGACACTACAGTACGACACGACACGACACACGACGCGACACGCCACGACGCGACGCGACGCGACTCAGCACGGCACGACAAGACAAGACAAGACAAGACACGACGCGACACGACACGACACGACACGATACCTGATTTGATTTGCCGCAGGACTGTGTCTACCTGTTCGGCGGTATTGATGACGAGGGTTGTTACCTGAACACCGTCATCTGTTACCATGTCAACCGTGACACGTGGAGCCTGCTGGACACCCGGATGTCGGCAGCCAGAGCCGAGTGTTCGGCCTTCACCTTCAACGACAAGATGTACGTGCTGGGCGGATGCAACCAGGTAGGACAGCGCTTCTTCCCCATGACTCTTCTTATTTTATTTTATTTTTTTCAGTCATCTGGCTTGTGCGGATCATCCTTTTTAGAGAATTTTCAGTGTGTTTTTCCTTCTTTAGAAAAGTTATTTGATTTAATGTTGATGTTTTATACAACCCTGTGGAAGGACCGCAAGACCTGAATAATGCTTTTGGTTTATGTGTAGGTCTCCGTTTACAGATATACAACTTTTAAGCTAATGCGGTGTAGCGTATATGGATGACTCTGGACGCCTTGACACCTCTTTTAAACTGAAACTGAAGTATTGGTTTGGGAACCTGGGCTTGCTGAAATCAGCGGTCTTTTTGCAGCGCTTCGTGTGCTGAAAGATAAGAATTTTCCAAGTTAGACAATGGACTTCGCTTAGACTTAGGAATATTTTTATCACCCAAGCAAATACAGCGGTGCTAAGATAGTTCTATTGTTTCCCAACCCCACTTCGCCTGAAAAAAAAATTCTGATAAACAGTATTTGATTTTTTTTTTTTTCAAACTTCCTTCTATTTGTTTTTTGCGTATATGTGCATAATTATGAATTCACGAAGAAACACAAAAATAAAGAAAATACATGGGAAAAGAAAATCATCGGGAATACATCATTAAAAAAAAAGTGTAATAAACAATATTTGATTAATCAATTTATTACAAAAAAGCGACGTTGCAGGAACGAAATCAGTATGTGCAGGATGATTCGTAGCTTCAGTTTCTGTTTCAAGGTGTTCATACGTGCAGAATGACCCATACACGCTACACCACATCTGCTTGGAAAAAAATAAGGGAAGAGATGCATTAAATTGGCGTAAACCCAAGAGGCCGGAGGATGGACAGTGTTTTTTTGTTTTGTTTTGTTTTTTGTTTGTTTTTTTGCTTATTTTATTTTATTTATTATTCATTTATCTATTTATTGTTACGTTAATGCGGAACACGAAGCATGTGTTGAATTAGGGTGTGACATTGACACCCACCTCTCTAAGGGACCAGTCTGAGACAACACTGACACACCCACAAACTTTTTTTTCTTTTTTTTTTTAAGATGGACATGCGAAATATACCATTGTCTTTGAATGTTGGGTGTCTGTGGTTCAAACTCACAACGCTTTGCCTTCCACCCCCCCTTCTCCACCCCCCCTCCCCTCTGTCCCCCTCCCAGACGGCCAACTTGGTGTCCGTGGAGGTGTACGACCCCGACACCAACAGGTGGCAGCGTGGCGAGGACTTTCCCGACGAGCGCAAGTTCAGCTCGGTAGCCCAGGTGGGCAGCGACCTCTACGTGTGTGGCGGCGTCAGGCAGACCCTCCGCCGGGCCAGCAGCAGCGGCCTGGGTCGCCGCATGCCCATGATCGAGTCCCGGGACCTGCACCGTTACGACCTGCTGAGCAACACGTGGAGCCGGGTCACGCGCAACGTGCCATTCGGCTGTCACGTGACCTGTGTCGCCGCCATGCTGAACGTCAAGCAGCTGCAGGAAGTTACAGCCAGCGGCGTCGTCATTTCCGGTTCCGGCTCTAGTGGGAGAAGCGGTTCCGGTAGTGGTGGTGGTAGTACCGGTTCCGGTAGTGGTGGTGGAGGTGGTGTTTGAGGGGCATCATGGGTTGTTAAGGGTTGGTGTATGTTTGTGTGGTTTTCTATTGTTTGTACTGCCTCGCTGCTTTATTTTCACTGCGCTGCGCTGTGTTTATTCGGCATTATTTTACATTATTTCTTGATAAACCTACTTGAACTTTCAGCTGGCTATGAACACCCGCTAATCAGAAAAAAAGGATTTTTTGTCGTTTTGTTCATGCTGGCATTACTATAATAGTTTTCGTATATGAAGCTGAGACATTTATCATATTACTTTGAGTGATATATTTATCTGAAAAGTTTTCATTACCATAATCCAAGACTTTATTACAATACTTTAGATCATCACGCTGTGTCTGAGTTCATTAGTAGACAGAGGACGAAGATGCTGATGAGAACAGTTTTTTTTTTTCTCTTCCACAGGCAGATTGACGAAAGGGCCATTTGACACGTTCATCATCTCCTCTGTGCATATTTCAAACATGGCTGCTTGTATTCCGCTTGCAGGACTGATCTGAACCTTTTCCACTCTTGATATTGAAAGAATCAGACATTGTCACTGTGGCTGTGAATAATCTTGGTTGTACATGCTCCATATTTGAGAGAGAGAGAGAGAGCGAGCGAGAGAGAGAGAGACAGAGAGTTTGTGCGAATGTGTGCGAATATGTGTGTATGTGATCGCACTTGTGTGTGTGTGTGTGTGTGTGTGTGTGTGTGTGTGTGTGTTATTCTGTGTAATAAAGAAATCATGCCTCCAGTTTATTATCAAATAACTTGGATTATTTCAAAGTGTTCTTACCTTGGCCGATTTTTATTATTGTGTTTTATAGAACGAAAACCAAAGGTAGAAAGACAAGCAGACTGAAAGCTGAACAATAGTCCTTCACCTTCAGAGTGAAAGCTGAACAATAGTCCTTCACCTTCAGACTGAAAGCTGAACAATAGTCCTTCACCTTCAGAGTGAAAGCTGAACAATTGTCCTTCACTTTCAGAGTGAAAGCTGAACAATAGTCCTTCACCTTCAGAGTGAAAGCTGAACAACAGTCCTTCACCTTCAGAGTGAAAGCTGAACAATAGTCCTTCACCTTCAGAGTGAAAGCTGAACAACAGTCCTTCACCTTCAGAGTGAAGGCTGAACAATAGTCCTTCACTTTCTCATCTCTTTCAAGAACCCCGGACCCCTCAGACAGTCACCAGACTAAAGAAAAGGAGCCGTGTAGAGGAAGGGAAGGGGGTGGGGGGGGTGGGGTGGGGGACTGCACGTAGAAAAGGCATCCCCGGCCCCCACTCTCCCTCTCCCCGAGGGATTGAAACAGAGCTGAAACCTGTCGCTTTGCACGCCAGCGTGTCTAAGCAGTAACTCTCAGAGCTAAGCCATGGTAACTTCTCTTGATGAATTCTGACCGCCACACCTTCCGCAACTCGCCGGGTCAGTCTCAGCCTGCAGATCAAGGGAAAGAAGTCCTTCTGGTTCACGCCCCGTCTGGATTTATTTCCCTTACGTCAACGAAGCGAAGGACGTACAGCTCCATTGAAGTAGATATGGATTTACCTCCCTTACGTCCACGGCGAAGTGAGGCGTATGGTTTACTTCCCTTTGACTGAAGGGAATTAAAGAAAGTGGGAGAGAGGTGAAAAGAAAAGGTTCAAGGTTAGAAAGGACGGAAACTTTCCCGGGGGTGGGGGGAGAAAAACAGGGCGTGGTTCCAGGGATCAGAAGTGACTGTGGCGCGTGCTTGAGCATGACACCATCTTGTGGCGAGGATTGTGATTGACTGACTGACTGATGGGGGCAGGGAGAAACTGACACTGTGCGAGTCACAGGACATGTCAAGAGAGAGAGAGAGAGCTCGAACTCGAATGTTTTATTGAGAGAGAAAGGGGGGGGGGGGGGAGGAGGTGTTACCGGTTCAATTTTTATAAGCCATCTGACATTACACACACACACACACACACACGCACACACACGTTAGTGTCGCAATCTAACGATGGGAAGGCAGACAGTTTAACTTAATTTCAGTGTCCAGTGCGTGTTGGCGTGTTTTCCGTCGTACGTCCAAGAATTTCCTTGTTTGGTTTTATTTGGTGTTATACAAGACAATGATGGTGCTGATGTGTGATGTATGTGATGTTTACCATGAGTACATGTAGCTACTTTCTCATGTATGCCGCCTTTCAGTGAAATAGTGTTTTATGAGATGACTGAAGGTGAACTAACATTAAATGATGTGAACTGGACGACGTGTTTTTGTGTTTTTTTCTCTCTCTCTCCTGTGCATGTTGTGTTGTGATCGCTCTCACCCCTCCCTCCCTCTGTGTATGTGTGTGTGTGTGTGTGTGTGTGTGAGAGAGAGAGAGAGAGAGAGAGAGAGAGAGAGAGCGTGTGTGTTGCGGACAATACAGTACAGTACAATGCAATACAATTCAATACAATACCGCAATACATGATGGTGGATTTTCTCCCCCTCATTAGACCTTGAGTTGTGGTCTGGACGCTAGACATTCAGAAGAGACGATAAACCGAAGTCCCGTGTGCAGCATGCACCCAAAAGCACGTAAAGGATCCCACGGCAGCAGACATAACGAACATACAACAATGTGCAGTCTCACAGCCACCTGGGCTCCACCCTCCACCGACCAATCCTTTCCCTACTGCATTCATTCAACACCTCTACAGCATCACTCCCTCACTGCTGGTTTTACATTCAACACCTCTACAGCATCACTGATGGTTTTACATTCAACACCTCTACAGCATTACTGATGGTTTTACATTCAACACCTCTACAGCATTACTGATGGTTTTACATTCAACACCTCTACAGCATCACTGATGGTTTTACATTCAACACCTCTACAGCATCACTGATGGTTTTACATTCAACACCTCCACTCCCTCACTGATGGTTTTACATTCAACACCTCTACAGCATCACTGATGGTTTTACATTCAACACCTCCACTCCCTCACTGATGGTTTTACATTCAACACCTCCACAACCACACTCCCTCACTGACTGTTTTACATCCAACACCTCCACAACCACACTCCCTCACTGATTCAATATCTCCACAATCACACTCCCTTTACTGACTGGTTTACATTCAATATCTCCACAACCACACTCCCTCACTGACTGGTTACATTCAACACCTCCACAAGGGAGTGAGGTTGTGGAGGTGCTGAATGTAAAACCACAGCTGATATATTGAACTATATTACAAAACTCTTTGAAACATGGTCCACGTTTAACATACAACGATAACCCCCGAAATGCCAGGATACATTACTAAACTCTTCAGGGTAGAGAGAGCACGTTAACTCACTCAGTACGGCCAGTCCTCTCTTCTCCTCTACACAGACCCCTCGGATGTCCAGTGGGTGTCTGAATGACCCAACCTTTAGCTTCCGTCGTCAGAATTGTGGTATTCTTTGTCAACGTTCACGTCTTCAGTATAAGAGCCTTCCGCTTGCAATATTTTGATGATGGTAATTGGGGTGAAACGCTGTTAACGTCGTCTCTTTCGCCGTTCGTATGGAAAGAGTTAAAAACACATCACGCTCAGATATACCCAGCTTCATGACTATCCCTCTAAGACAGAATGTCCGTGCAGTAATGACTGACATATCCAGCTCCCTCACTGAACTGACAGAATGTCCGTGCAATAATGACTGACATATCCAGCTCCCTCACTGAACTGACAGAATGTCCGTGCAATAATGACTGATATATCCAGATCCCTCACTGAACTAAGACAGAATGTCCGTGCAATAATGACTGATATATCCAGCTCCCTCACTGAACTGACAGAATGTCCGTGCAATAATGACTGATATATCCAGCTCCCTCACTGAACTGACAATGTCCGTGCAATAATGACTGACATATCCAGCTCCCTCACTGAACGAAGACAGAATGTCCGTGCAATAATGACTGATATATCCAGCTCCCTCACTGAACTGACAGAATGTCCGTGCAATAATGACTGACATATCCAGCTCCCTCACTGAACTAAGACAGAATGTCCGTGCAATAATGACTGACATATCCAGATCCCTCACTGAACTGACAGAATGTCCGTGCAATAATGACTGACATATCCAGCTCCCTCACTGAACTAAGACAGAATGTCCGTGCAATAATGACTGATATATCTCCCTCACTGAACTGACAGAACGTCCGTGCAATAATGACTGACATATCTCCCTCACTGAACTGACAGAATGTCCGTGCAATAATGACTGACATATCCAGCTCCCTCACTGAACTAAGACAGAATGTCCGTGCAATAATGACTGACATATCCAGCTCCCTCACTGACCCGACAGAATGTCCGTGCAACAATGACTGATATATCCAGCTCCCTCACTAAACTAAGACAGAATGACCGTGCAATAATGACTGACATATCCAGATCCCTCACTGAACTAAGACAGAATGTCCGTGCAATAATGACTGACATATCCAGCTCCCTCACTGAACTAAGACAGAATGTCCGTGCAATAATGACTGATATATCCAGATCCCTCACTGAACTAAGACAGAGTGTCCGTGCAATAATGACTGATATATCCAGCTCCCTCACTGAACTGACAGAATGTCCGTGCAATAATGACTGATATATCCAGATCCCTCACTGAACTAAGACAGAATGTCCGTGCAATAATGACTGACATATGAAGCTCCCTCACTGAACTGACAGAATGTCCGTGCAATAATGACTGATATATCCAGCTCCCTCACTGAACTAAGACAGAATGTCCGTGCAATAACGACTGATATATCCAGCTCCCTCACTGAACTAAGACAGAATGTCCGTGCAATAATGACTGATATATCTAGATCCCTCACTGACCTGACAAAATGTCCGTGCAATAATGACTGATATATCCAGATCCCTCACTGAACTAAGATAGAATGTCCGTGCAATAATGACTGATACATCGAGCTCCCTCACTGAACTAAGACAGAATGTCCGTGCAATAATGACTGATATATCCAGATCCCTCACTGAACTGACAGAATGTCCGTGCAATGATGACTGATATATCCAGCTCCCTCACTGAGCTAAGACAGAATGTCCGTGCAATAATGACTGACATATCCAGCTCCCTCACTGAACTGACAGAATGTCCGTGCAATAATGACTGACATATCCAGATCTCTCACTGAACTGACAGAATGTCCGTGCAATAATGACTGACATATCCAGCTCCCTCACTGAACTGACAGAATGTCCGTGCAATAATGACTGACATATCCAGCTCCCTCACTGAACTAAGACAGAATGTCCGTGGAATAATGACTGATATATCCAGCTCCCTCACTAAGCTAAGACAGAATGTCCGTGCAATAATGACTGACATATCCAGCTCCCTCACTGACCCGACAGAATGTCCGTGCAATAATGGCTGATATATCCAGCTCCCTCACTGACCCGACAGAATGTCCGTGCAATAATGACTGATATATCCAGCTCCCTCACTGAACTCATTCGGATAGACAGACCGCCTTAGATGTATGATAAACACAATGTATTTTCCATCCTTGCCAAACACTTAATAGTTTAACTGACTGTACAATCATCACCGAAAACATTCATGTACATTATTTTAATCGAAAAGACAAAGAGAACAGAGAGTAGTATAAATAAATAGACAGATAAATAAATGAATAAATAAATGAATAAATCTCTCTCTCTCTCTCTCTCTCTCTCTCTCTCTCTCTTATATATATATATATATATAGTGAGAGAGAGAGACACACCACAGAGAGAGAGAGAGAGAGAGAGAGAGAGAGAGAGAGAGAGAGAGAGAGAACGAACGAACGAACGAACGAATCTTTTTAATGAGGGAAGTGGAATAAGCATGCATATGCTTTTTTTTTTTTACATCCAGCCCTCAGGGTAAAAGAAATGAAATGAAAATGTTCACAAGATAACAAAAGGTTATAGAAAAACATACATGAAATTCAAATACACTCAATTGCACAGTAGCATTTACAAGTACATAATCATGATACCTGCATTAATGACAATAATGTATATGAATATGGTAATGAGAGAGATAGAGTGAGTGAGTGAGAGAGAGAGAGAGAGAGGATGAATGAATGAATGAAGGAAGGAAGGAAGGAATAAATGAATGATAAATGAGAGAGAGAGAGAGAGAGAGAGAGAGAGAGAGAGAGAGAGAGAGAGAGAGAGAGAAGACGAGAAGACCAATACTTAACCCGGATCAAGTAGTGCAACTATCTAAACCCACACCGAGTGTAATTCAAGCCATTATTTCAGGGAAAGGAGCGGCAGCGTGAGTACCTGCCTGCACTGGTGAGGCCACGAGTACCTGCCTGCACTGGTGAGGCCACGAGTACCTGCCTGCACTGGTGAGGCCACGAGTACCTGCCTGCACTGGTGAGGCCACACCGAACAGCGGATTTGGATAGAATAGTTCAAGCCAAGGTAATGAGCTACTAAGCATCACATACATTGATCATAAACATCACTAATGAACAAGACCATCAAGCAGCATGTTGGGCCATATGAAGACTGGGAAGGGTTAGAACAGTGGGAGAGTGGGGAGGGGGGGGGGGGGAGGAGCCGGCCCAGCCTTCATGTGCTGAGATCTGGGCACAGTGCATAGGAATTCACAGACCTGGTGACCGTTACTAACGATGAGACCTTTTCATCTTTTTAACAAATTTCAAAAAGGAATTAGAACAACACCACAGAAACAGGAGACATTCCCAGCGCACAATTTGTACAAGGCAGACATTCAGGTCATCACTGGAATACGTCCCCAGCATCCTTGCCAAAGAAGACCCGGCCTGGAACAACTTCACGTTATCGACGAGAACTGACTTGATGGATGTGACATTGCACCTCTTTTGCACCTTTAACCTCTGACCTGTCGGTAAAGGTCAATGTCAACATAGCAGATAGTCCGTGTTATACTGACCCAGAAAAGAAATGCGAACTGTGGCTTGACTTCAGATGATTCTGTCAGTGTGGTGTGACCATGGAAACAATACGGCTTCACTGCTGGAACAAAGCGGATATTCACCTTACCGAGCTTTGTATTCCACACACACACACACTCCAACTTGTCTCATCATTCAAGGGTCAGCATATTGACAAGAACCGTTGAAAAACCACTCTTTCTGTGTCTGTCTCTTTAGTGGATTTGTATTTTCATTTGAAACTGAAATGTGGGGGAAAAAAACCCAAAACATATGGCCACTGATTTCTCTCACTGTCTCTGTCTTTCTTAAACACAGACACAGACACACACGCACTCTCTCTGTCTCTTTCTCTCTCTGTCTTTCTTAAACACAGACACAGACACACACGCACTCTCTCCGTCTCTTTCTCTCTCTGTCTCGCACTCTCCAAACGAAAACCGGAAAGACGTCACAGCACGTGTCCTCCAATCCAATCCCAGAGTTGACAGGAGCGATGATCCAATGAACGTGGGTGGACAGTTACGACGGAGTGTTGGGGAAGGGGGGGGGGAGGATAGGGGGAGGTGTAAGGAAAGGGAGGTGTGATGGGCTTGGGGGTGGGGTGCGGGGGGGGGCAGTGAGGACGGGGGTGTCAGGGGGCAGGTGGTAGCGTTACCGGAGCGGGAGCGGGGAGGGGAAGGGGGAGGATGTCGGGTAGCCGTAGATCTCGGGCGGGGGAGGGGGCACGCGGATGAGAAGGCGGGTGAAGAGCGGGGTTTTCTCCCTTGCCAGCAGGGTGTAGTTCAGAGTGTTCAGACCCTCCGTGCTCTGGCGCTGTCTCAGAGTTCTCTTCAGGTCGTTCCTGTGGGCAGTCAGGAGGACGGTCATTATAACAATAATAATAATAATGATAATGATGGTGATGATGGTTATGATAAGAAGAAGAAGAAGAAGAAATTGAGAAGAATGATGACTTTTGTAACAACAACGACGACGACGACCATGATGCTGATGATAGAAGAAGAAGAAGAAGACGAAGAAGAAGAAAGCTCTCTCACACCAGTCATTTACACGCGTGATTCTGAATCTGAGGGACTATGGACAAAACTGGAAAAAAAAAACAACAAAATACACGTGAACACACACACACACACACACACACACACACACACACGAATCAAACGGTTATTGCACAGACTGGCTCTGAGTGTAAACTAAAAACGGAACAACAGCGGGCCTGCACACACTGATCTGAATGATTTCCCTTACGGGGTTAGCATTCCCCATGTCCATGTCCCACCCTGTACCTACACACATGTGCTTACATCAATCATGGATACATGACACTGAGAGAGGGGGGGGGGAGAGAGGGGGGGAGATGGAGGGGGTAGAGAGAGGGGGTAGAGAGAGGGGGGAGAGGTAGGGGTAGAGAGAGGGGGTAGAGAGAGGGGGTAGAGGGAGGGGGTAGAGAGAGGGGGGAGAGGTAGGGGGTAGAGGGAGGGGGTAGAGAGAGGGGGGAGAGGTAGGGGGGTAGAGAGAGGGGGTAGAGAGAGGGGGTAGAGGGAGGGGGGTAGAGAGAGGGGGGAGAGGTAGGGGGGTAGAGGGAGGGGGTAGAGAGAGGGGGGAGAGGTAGGGGGTAGAGGGAGGGGGTAGAGGGGAGGGGAGAGGTAGGGGGGTAGAGAGAGAGGGGGGAGAGGTAGGGGGTAGAGGGAGGGGGGTAGAGAGGGGGGGTAGAGGAGAGGGGGGGAGAGGTAGGGGGTAGAGGGAGGGGGTAGAGAGAGGGGGTAGAGAGGAGGGGGTAGAGGGAGGGGGTAGAGGGAGGGGGTAGAGAGAGGGGGGGAGAGGTAGGGGGGTAGAGAGGGTAGAGAGAGGGGGGAGAGGGATGGGGTAGAGAGAGGGGGGAGAGGAAGGGGTTAGAGAGAGGGGGGGAGAGGGAGGGGGTAGAGAGAGGGTGGAGAGGGATGGGGTAGAGAGGTAGAGAGAGGGGGGAGAGAGAGGGGGGAGAGGGAGGGGGTAGAGAGGGTAGAGGGGAGAGGGAGGGGGTAGAGAGGGTAGAGAAGAGGGGGAGAGAGAGGGGGGAGAGGGAGGGGGTAGAGAGGGTAGAGGGGGAGAGGGAGGGGGTTAGAGAGGGTAGAGAGAGGGGGGAGAGGGGGGGAGAGGGATGGGGTAGAGAGAGGGGGGAGAGGGAGGGGGGTAGAGAGAGGGGGGAGAGGGAGGGGGGAGAGGGAGGGGTATGAGAGGGTAGAGGGGGAGAGGGAGGGGGTGTAGAGAGGGTAGAGAGAGGGGGGAGAGGGGGGAGAGGGATGGGGTTAGAGAGAGGGGGGAGAGGGAGGGGGTTAGAGAG
>NC_134894.1:2300000-2312500 GCF_041734735.1 Babylonia areolata | reverse complement strand
AATGACTCAGTGGACCCGCCGCTGTAGTCTTCAACAGGTTAATGATATGTGTGTCTATGACAAATGACTCAGTGGACCCGCCGTTGCAGTCTTCAACAGGTTAATGATATGTGTGTCTATGACAAATGACTCACTGGACCCGCCGTTGCAGTCTTCAACAGGTTAATGATATGTGTGTCTATGACAAATGACTCACTGGACCCGCCGTTGCAGTCTTCAACAGGTTAATGATATGTCTGTCTATGACAAATGACTCACTGGACCCGCCGCTGTAGTCTTCAACAGGTTAATGATATGTGTGTCTATGACAAATGACTCAGTGGACCCGCCGCTGCAGTCTTCAACAGGTTAATGATATGTGTGTCTATGACAAATGACTCACTGGACCCGCCGCTGTAGTCTTCAACAGGTTAATGATATGTGTGTCTATGACAAATGACTCAGTGGACCCGCCGCTGCAGTCTTCAACAGGTTAATGATATGTGTGTCTATGACAAATGACTCACTGGACCCGCCGCTGTAGTCTTCAACAGGTTAATGATATCTGCGTCCACCCCCGATTTAAAGCGGACTGGGATTTTGCTTCCCCCTCCACTGGACTTTGAATCTGGGTGCTACTCATTCGGAATAGACGAGAAGCTGGGGTCCCACATGCAGTTTGTAATCAGCGCACCTAAATAAACCCACGGCAACAAACAGGTTGTCCCCGACAAAAATCTGTATAAAACCCCATTTCGTTCAGAAAAACAAATACACGTGCACACAGAAAAAAGGGCGGCGCTGAACTGTCGGGACGCGCTCTCCTGGGAAGAGAGTCACGATTTGCACACAGAAAAAACCGCTGTGACAACAAGTGACGCAAAATGCTACATATAAAACAATATAATTCGATACGATACGATCCGGTACAGTACGGTATAAGATACGATATAAAATGATACAAAACGATGCAATACAACATTAAAACAACACAACACAGGATATTATAACCCAACCCGAAACCAACACCACACAACACAACCAACCCCAACACCACACCACGCCACACCACACAACACAATACCACACCACGCCACACCACACAATACCACGCCACACCACACAGCGCCATACCAAACAGCACCACACCACACAATACCACGCCACACCACACAGCGCCATACCAAACAGCACCACACCACACAATACCACGCCACACCAAACAACACCACACCACACAATACCACGCCACACCACACAGCGCCATACCAAACAGCACCACACCACACAATACCACGCCACACCAAACAACACCACACCACACAATACCACGCCACACCACACAGCGCCATACCAAACAGCACCACACCACACAATACCACGCCACACCAAACAACACCACACCACACAATACCACGCCACACCACACAGCGCCATACCAAACAGCACCACACCACACAATACCACGCCACACCAAACAACACCACACCACACAATACCACGCTACAACACACAGTACCATACCAAACAGCACCACACCACACAGCACTTAACACACAACACCACAACACAACATCACACACACCACCCCACACAACACCACTCAACACATCGTTATATATTAACCCACAACATAACATCACCCAACACAACACCACACCACAAAACTAAACACATACAACCTAACCCGACACACCTCAACACAACAATACACAACCAACCCAGCACATACAGCCTAACCCAGCCCTTAACGCATACAACCTAATCCAATCCATCCCAACACATACAGCCTAACCCAGCCCTTAACGCATACAACCTAATCCAATCCATCCCAGCACATACAGCCTAACCCAGCCCTTAACGCATACAACCTAATCCAATCCATCCCAGCACATACAATCTAACCCAGCCATTCCCAACACATACATCCTAACCCAACACAACACAGTTGAACACTACACAACACATACAACCTAACCCAATACAGCTCAACACAACACCACACAACACATACAACCTGACCCAACACAGCTCAACACAACACTACACAACACATACGACCCAACCCAACCCATCCCAATACATACCTCACCCAACACAGCTCAACACAACACCACACAACACATACATCCTGACCCAACACATCTCAACACAACACCACACAACACATACAACCTGACCCAACACATCTCAACACAACACCACACAACACATACATCCTGACCCAACACATCTCAACACAACACAAAATAACACATAGAACATAGCCCAACACAGCTCAACACAACACTACACAACACAAACAACCTGACCCAACACATCTTAACACAACACAAAATAACACATAGAACATAGCCCAACACAGCTCAACACAACACAACACTACACAACACATACAGCCTGACCCAACACATCTCAACACAACACAAAATAACACATAGAACATTGCCCAACACAGCTCAACACAACACAACACAAACAACACAAACAACCTGACCTAACACATCTCAACACAACACAAAATAACACATAGAACATAGCCCAACACAGCTCAACACAACACAACACTTCACAACACAAACAACCTGACCTAACACATCTCAACACAACACAAAATAACACATAGAACATAGCCCAACACAGCTCAACACAACACAACACTTCACAAAACAAACAACCTGACCCAACACATCTCAACACAACACAACACAACACATACAACCTGACCCAACACAGCTCAACACAACACCACACAACACATACAACCTGACCCAACACAGCTCAACACAACACCACACAACACATACACCCTAACCCAACACAGCTCAACACAACACCACACAACACATACAACCTGACCCAACACAGCTCAACACAACACCACACAACACATACAACCTGACCCAACACAGCTCAACACAACACCACACAACACATACAACCTGACCCAACACAACACCACACAACACATACAACCTGACCCAACACAGCTCAACACAACACCACACAACACATACAACCTAACCCAACACAGCTCAACACAACACCACACAACACATACAACCTGACCCAACACAGCTCAACACAACACCACACAACACATACAACCTGACCCAACACAGCTCAACACAACACCACACAACACATACAACCTGACCCACTGTACCCCAGCCCAGCCCACCCCAGCCCAAGCAAAGCCGCCCACACCATTCCATCCCACCCAACCCCCCCACCTCACCCTAAGTAACCCGACCTCATCCCACCCCAGCCAAAGCCGACCCACCCCACTCTACCCCAAGCCATCCCACCCCATCCCGTACCTGTTGTGCCAGGAAGACGGTGAACTCCAGCATCTGGCGCCAGAGGAAGGGCAGCAGGTTCCTCAGCAGGATGTGCAGGTTGGCCTCCCGGTCCCTGTACGGCACGATGATGGCCACGCGCTCACGTGACTGGCACGCGGTAGGCCGGAAGTAGCCGCCATCTTGCATCACGTGGCCGATTTCCTTCACCACTTCTTCGAAGGTCGTCTGGTTCAGTTTCAGCTTGACGGCGGTGTCTTGGAAGGAGGAAAAGGATTAGTTAAAGAAATGCCGTTTACACAGACACACACACACACACACACAGAGGGAGAGAGAGAATGCAGATCTTATACTTTGTTCTCTATGAGACCAGACAGGGGGAAAAAATCCACCACTAATACAAACGCCACCACGGAAAGAAGAAGAAGAAGCTACAAGTCAGTTGCACATCACCACAATGCCTTCTTGGGGAGGACGGTGGCAGAATGGTTGAGATGCTCAGCTGCCAATACAGAGAGTCCGTAAGGATGTGGGTTCGAATCCCGCTCTCGCCCTTTCTCGAAAGTTTGACTGGAAAATCAAACTGAGCGTCTAGTCATTCGGATGAGACAATAAACCAAGGTCCTGTGTGCAACACGCACTTGGCGCGCTGAAAAAGAACCCATGGCAACGAGAGTTTTGTCCTTTGGTAGAATGCTGTAGAAGAAATCCACTGTGATATGCACACCAACATAATCAAGCACTCCAGGCCTGACAAAGCGCTTTGGGTTGTGCTGCTGTCAGGCATCTGCCCTGCAGATTTGGTGTAGCGCATATGGATTTGTCCGAACGCAGTGACGCCTCCTTGAGAAACTGAAACTGAAACTCCTACCTGTCTTTGGTGGTTGTGCAGGGCACCAAGATCCTTCTGCTGCATCAGCTGCATTGTCACCCACACTCTGAGAACCCGCGTTGCCTTCCTTGGACACCCCGCGGAGATGCAGAGCCCACTGCACCAAGTCGTCAGACATGTCGTGGAGGAAACGGGGGTCCTTCGAACGCAGGAGTGCCGAGGAGTGTATCAAGACCTTTATGCTGCTGAAGAGGATGTAAACACAGCCGAGCAACAGGCTGAAAGCAAGCAGCCTGCTCACGTGGAATCTGTTACATCGGAAAATCCTCATCCCCGCAACGTGAACGGCTCCACGATGTGCCTTATTCCCGCAACACGTAACACGCAGTAACGTGCCACAGCAGTCTGCAGTTAGTTCTGTGCCTGTTTTTATTAAGGGCTGGGTTTTTGTTTTTTGCTTTCGTTTTTTCCAGGAAGCGTTTTGAGGGCTATGTTTTCACACAGGTTCCAGGAAGAAAAAGAAAGAAGAAAAAAACAAAAATCGTCACACAAAGATGTCTTGAAGTCAGACCAGCTTCCAACAGTCTGCAGAATGCAGAGACGTGAAGAGTCTGGAAAAAACAATAACAACATTTGGTATAGACGTCGGATTAGTTTTATGTAATCATCATGGCACTTACACATACATTCACGCGTGCGAGCGTACACACACACACACATACACACACACACACACGCGCGCGCGACAGAATCACGAGACCCACGTCTTACATGGCCGCGCCGGTCATTTTCATGCAAACTGAACAACACTATTGAAATTGTAGAAGACGTGCGCGCTTGAAAAAAAAGAAGAGAAAAAGGAAGGAAATGAAAATGAACGTTATGGATTTCACATTATCGCACCATACCCCACACTGCATGACGCACGTCCACGCACGCCCACGGCAACTTGTGATTAATTCAACCAAACTGCTTCAAGGAATATGCTGCTGCCGGATCGCTTAGCTCACCCGATAGGGCCTACACGACAGACCGCTCAGTTACCCCGCTTCGATCCAACTTCCGTTTACATTTCAAGGAGGTGTCAAAGCGTGCAGACTGATCCACATACGCTACACCACGTCTGTGTGTGATCTACACATGAAGCCAATAATGAGCTGGCCAGCCCTCACAGCCAAGCCCAGGTTTCTTCATAAAGCAGTAGCATAAAATCAATTTGAAATAAATAACCATGATAAACAAATATGTAAACACATCAAAATGATATATATATATATATATATATATATATATATATATATATATATATATTAAAAAAAAATAAATAAATTAAAAAAAATAAAAACAAGCAGAAGGCAAATGACTGAACTCGATACTGATTAAAAAAAAAAGAAGAAGAAGAATTTTCAGTGGGTTGGTGTTTTGCTGTCCCATAACTTTGTGTGCAGGCGTTGATTAGTAAAATGCTTTTATGATTTCCATCAGGTTTTTCAAGACGTACACATGAGTCGCTGCGCCATTTCTCAAAGACTATTTTTTTCGTATGATTTCGCTATCCCTCTCCTTGTGCCTGTGGAAGACTATAAAGTCGTTATGATGAAACAGTCTGCACTGTAAATCACCTGGTTTCTTTGAGGTAACTAATATCAAAAGTTTTTGCTATCTTTCAGTTGTTGGGATTCTCTTCTCACACCAACACAATTCCAAGTTCCGATTCTAATGAATTTTGTTTAACAACCGTTCTAATGTTAACCTGCCACATAAGCATATTTTCCCACCGTTTTTTGCCACGCCTGTTTTTTTTTGTGTGTTTTTTTTTTGTTTTTGTTTTTCTTCTTCTTTTCTACGTTTTGGGGGATCTGGCTCTATGCCTCGTGCCTTGTAGATGGCCCCCGCAATGTAGGTGAGACAAAGTTTTATTGTAAGCCATAGAAAGTTTGTCTGTGTGGAGGGCAAATATCACTGGTCGCCCTGACACAGCCTCTTATCAGGGAAGGGCAATGGATGTCCACCTGTGTGGAGTCCGTCAGCCTGGTGTCGCCCTAAGGCCAGACTGCACACAGTGACCGTTTAAGCCAACAGCCGTTCATCCCCTTGGTGCTGCATGAAAGCCGTGGGATTGGGGATTTGAGTCAGGTTGTCTCCTCTTTCAGAAGGGGGGAGGGGTGAGGGGTGGGGGTGAGGGTGGGGGGAGAGAGATATGCCTCTGAGCATAATTATTACGCTAAGTCAACACTGACAGCTCTTTAAACGAGGTTTCAATTTTCTCTGAGAATTTCCCTTAAACCGTTATAACAGTTGCAATTGTAAAACGTTATCAGAAACAACGAGAAGAAACACACACATAAAAATCTCACAAAAAAGCGCATTTAGAATGCTCTAACAATTAAAGCATCGAAATAGCAGAAGGTGAGTCAAGTTATATAAACAAGCATTCATAGCTGAACTGAACCGTTTGTACTTTTATTTCTAAACTGTTGTCATATTTTGTTTAAAAAAAAAAAAAAAAAAAAAAAATATATATATATATATATATCAAGGCAACATTTACACACACACACACACACACACACACACACACACACAATATATATATATATATATATATATATATATATATATATATATATATATTACTTTCATAAGCAAAAAAATTACGTACAAAGACATGCAAAAAGCATACATGAATAATCAAGTTAGGTACTTAAACAACTGCATAAACAAGAAGAAAGACGAAGCCTTCAAGACTCACTTGTGATACACTTTAAGAAAATTAAAAAAATAGATAAATAAATAAAAGGTTATAAAAATTATTTGATTGAAATGTGTTCTCTATTCATTATTATGATTTCATAAAGATTCGCGTAAAAAAAAAAAAAAAAAAAAAAAAAAAAAAAAAATATATATATATATATATATATATATAATCTTTCAAGCAGATTCGAACCAAGAACGTTCAAATCAAAGACGATTAGTTTTATCCATTAAGCTGTCCCCGGTTCAACATTGACGTTCAAAAATGATTATTCAAGCATGTTCTTTTAGCGAAACCCAAGTGCTGACGCCGTTTAAAGCATGTTATTTTGGTATATCTCCGGCATTTAAAAATGTCTTTCAAGTCCGAGGTAAAGGAGACGTTCCCACACACAGATCTGCAGTGATCCATGTTCGACAACTCTTTGCGGCAGTCACTGAGAGTGAGACACCAGTACACGGTCCATTCAATTTCTCTTTTCTGTTCATTCAAGTTAATTCACTATCCACTTTAGAACATTCACACGTCGATGATTATTTAACTTTCAGAATTTTTTTTTTAATTCGGCGGTAAAGGAGACGTTGCCATCGCGTCAGACTTGGCATCAGTTTTGTCAAGATCTGCACAGACAGTGTAGACAAGGACCTTAACTCCGTGAAACGGTCGATTCAAATATTCTTTTATGTTCGTTCTAGTTAATTCGGTGTCCACGTAAGAATATTAATTGGCAGTAAATACGTCAATAATGTAGTTAGTGTTACTGTATGTGTTCTGTCCAGAATTTGTGTTTCTTTGCTTTTAACTGCGAACAAGAAAAACGAGGTCATGGCGCCTTCTTTCAAGAGATTGTCTTCATTCGGGCAGCTGCAAAGGGTTAACAGCGTTTTCGGATTCCGGATCGAGTATCAACGAAATAAACCGCTAATGATTCGGAAACACCGCTAAATTCGGGAAACGTACAACCTATTATTGGTATGACTGTGAAGATTTTCTTTCCTATTATTTTTAAGCCCAATTTGGTATTGGCAGACGAAGTATTTCCAGCGACACACAGACAACCGAACACCGGCTTATAACACACTCACTTTGTTTACACAAGTGAGTAAAAAAAAAATACACATAAAATTACCGGTGACATGCGTAAATAATTTCAATTTACATTCATAAAAATACGGTTAGAAGTTGAATTTATGAACAGTTATAAATTACAAATTCGAAAAAAACAAACAAAACAACTAGAACGTACATACGTAAACAAACAATTCCAACTTAAATACATGAAAAACAATTCCAAGTTACGAGCTAAAGCAATGACTTAGACACCTAGTACGCACTGCCTCCACCACTGCCCCACCCTCTGCCGTAATGCCTGGATCAGGAAGATGCGAACTGAGGCGTTGTGCAGGATTCCTCAACACTTTGTGAACGCTGAGTTCAGCCAGCCGTCGCCACGTGGCGCGTCACTGAGCGAGAGAACAGCTCAGCAGGGCTTGGAGTTCGAGCCTTCTCACTTAATTTCGTTCTGACCATTACAAAAATAAACGACAAATGTACAATCCTAGGCCTCACACACACACACACACACACACACACACATCGATCCAGGATTACATAACACGCTGCCCATTGTTATGAAACGTAAACCGCCGCCCGCCTCTCAAATCAATAGGCCTATCTTTCCGTTCGATCGAAAGCGAGACTGAAACTGAAAGAGCTTTCAAAAAATACAATGACGTTCTGTTCCCTGCTGAAGGAATCATAACAGACACATACAATAAGTTTCAATAACACAGAACAACCAGTCTGTATCGCACTGTATTGCATTGCACTAATGTATTTATTGTATTGTAGTGCTTGGAGTTGCACTGCACTGCATGTGCATTGTATTATACGTGTTGTAACGTAATGTGCCGAATTATATTACATTGCATCACGTAATGTGCCGAATCATATTACATTGCATCACGTAATGTGCCGAATCATATTACATTGCATCACGTAATGTGCCGAATCATATTACATTGCATCACGTAATGTGCCGAATCATATTACATTGCATCACGTAATGTGCCGAATCATATTACACTGCACTGCATCACGTAATGTGCCGAATCATATTACATTGCATCACGTAATGTGCCGAATCATATTACACTGCACTGCATCACGTAATGTGCCGAATCATATTACATTGCATCACGTAATGTGCCGAATCATATTACACTGCACTGCATCACGTAATGTGCCGAATCATATTACATTGCATCACGTAATGTGCCGAATCATATTACACTGCACTGCATCACGTAATGTGCCGAATCATATTACATTGCATCACGTAATGTGCCGAATCATATTACACTGCACTGCATCACGTAATGTGCCGAATCATATTACACTGCACTGCATCACGTAATGTGCCGAATCATATTACATTGCATCACGTAATGTGCCGAATCATATTACACTGCACTGCATCACGTAATGTGCCGAATCATATTACATTGCATCACGTAATGTGCCGAATCATATTACACTGCACTGCATCACGTAATGTGCCGAATCATATTACATTGCATCACGTAATGTGCCGAATCATATTACACTGCTTCATGTAATGTGCCGAACCATATTACATTGCATCACGTAATGTGCCGAATCATATTACATTGCATCACGTAATGTGCCGAATCATATTACACTGCATCACGTAATGTGCCGAATCATATTACACTGCATCACGTAATGTGCCGAATCATATTACACTGCACTGCATCACGTAATGTGCCGAATCATATTACATTGCATCACGTAATGTGCCGAATCATATTACACTGCATCACGTAATGTGCCGAATCATATTACACTGCTTCACGTAATGTGCCGAATCATATTACACTGCTTCACGTAATGTGCCGAATAATATTACATTGCATCACGTAATGTGCCGAATCATATTACATTGCATCACGTAATGTGCCGAATCATATTACACTGCTTCACGTAATGTGCCGAATCATATTACATTGCATCACGTAATGTGCCGAATCATATTACACTGCTTCACGTAATGTGCCGAATCATATTACACTGCTTCACGCAATGTGCCGAATCATATTACACTGCTTCACGTAATGTGCCGAATAATATTACATTGCATCACGTAATGTGCCGAATCATATTACACTGCTTCACGTAATGTGCCGAATCATATTACACTGCTTCACGTAATGTGCCGAATAATATTACATTGCATCACGTAATGTGCCGAATCATATCACACTGCTTCACGCAATGTGCCGAATCATATTACACTGCTTCACGCAATGTGCCGAATCATATTACACTGCTTCACGTAATGTGCCGAATCATATTACACTGCTTCACGCAATGTGCCGAATCATATTACACTGCTTCACGTAATGTGCCGAATCATATTACACTGCTTCACGTAATGTGCCGAATCATATTACACTGCTTCACGTAATGTGCCGAATCATATTACATGACATCGTAACACAACGCATCGAACTGCATGGCGTCGCAACGTATCAGAACAGATCGTATTGTACTGTCATTTGTCTACTGTATTGTGTCATTTTTTGTCACCATTTTAGGGGGTACTACTATCAGCCCTTTTTCATTTTTTATGATGCAATATAATACAATACAACAAGATGCAGTAACACAATCAAATACAGCACAACACAACACATCGCAATACAATGCAACACAACATAATGCAATATTACACAATACAGTAAAATACAATACATACAATAAAATACAGCACAACACAACACATCGCAATACAATAAAATGCAGTACATAAATATTATAATAAAATACCCGTGCAGTACAGTACAGTACAGTACATTTATAGTACAGCACAATATGCATATGTGTGTGAATGTGTGTCTGCATGTTTTACATTTATTTGCTTATTTATCATCATTGTTGTCTTTATTTATTTATTATTATTATTATTATTATTATTATTATTATTATTATTATATTACTACTACTACTACATTTTAAAAATTTTTTTGTTTTTGTTTTATGTACGCTTATAGTTGACTTCATCAAGTTTTTGCGCCTTATACATATTATTATTAGTAGTAGTAGTTCTTTTTATATGTATTTGTCTATTATTTATTCACCCTTTTTTTTCTCAAGGCCTGACTAAGCGCGTTGGGTTACGCTGCTGCTTAGGCATCTGCTTGGCAGATGTGGTGTAGCGTACATGGAATTGTCTGAACGCAGTGACGCCTCCTTGAGCTACTGAAACTGAAACTGAAACAGCACAAAAAGTGTACAGTACAACACAGAACAGTACAACAGAATAGCATACAAAGCAGGCAGACCACCATAACGTGATACAGGAGGTGGAGGCAGTGACGGTGACATGAAATCAATCGGCAGCACAGTGTGGGTTGAGGCGGACAGGGCGACACAAGATGATGCAGATGACAGATGACAGGGAGGAGCACAGTGTGGGTTGAGGCGGACAGGGCGACACAGGATGATGCAGATGACAGGGAGGAGCACAGTGTGGGTTGAGGCGGACAGGGCGACACAGGATGATGCAGATGACAGGGAGGAGCACAGTGTGGGTTGAGGCGGACAGGGCGACACAGGATGATGCAGATGACAGGGAGGAGCACAGTGTGGGTTGAGGCGGACAGGGCGACACAGGATGATGCAGATGACAGGGAGGAGCACAGTGTGGGTTGAGGCGGACAGGGCGACAACAGATGATGCAGATGACGGGGAGGAGCACAGTGTGGGTTGAGGCGGACAGGGCGACAACAGATGATGCAGATGACAGGGAGGAGCACAGTGTGGGTTGAGGCGGACAGGGCGACACAAGATGATGCAGATGACAGGGAGGAGCACAGTGTGGGTTGAGGCGGACAGGGCGACACAAGATGATGCAGATGACAGGGAGGAGCACAGTGTGGGTTGAGGCGGACAGGGCGACACAGGATGATGCAGATGACAGGGAGGAGCACAGTGTGGGTTGAGGCGGACAGGGCGACACCAGATGATGCAGATGACAGGGAGGAGCACAGTGTGGGCTGAGGTGGACAGGGCGACACCAGATGATGCAGATGACAGGAGGGAGGAGCACAGTGTGGGTTGAGGCGGACAGGGCGACACCAGATGATGCAGATGACAGGGAGGAGCACAGTGTGGGTTGAGGCGGACAGGGCGACACCAGATGATGCAGATGACAGGGAGGAGCACAGTGTGGGCTGAGGTGGACAGGGCGACACCAGATGATGCAGATGACAGGAGGGAGGAGCACAGTGTGGGTTGAGGCGGACAGGGCGACACCAGATGATGCAGATGACAGGGAGGAGCACAGTGTGGGTTGAGGCGGACAGGGCGACACCAGATGATGCAGATGACAGGGAGGAGCACAGTGTGGGTTGAGGCGGACAGGGCGACACCAGATGATGCAGATGACAGGGAGGAGCACAGTGTGGGTTGAGGCGGACAGGGCGACACCAGATGATGCAGATGACAGGGAGGAGCACAGTGTGGGCTGAGGCGGACAGGGCGACACAAGATGATGCAGATGACAGGGAGGAGCACAGTGTGGGTTGAGGCGGACAGGGCGACACCAGATGAT
>NC_134894.1:2235000-2295000 GCF_041734735.1 Babylonia areolata | reverse complement strand
CCTTGGGCCTGAGTGTAGCTTCACTTAGGTTGCTACAGGGCCTTGGGCCTGAGTGCAGCTTCACTTAGGTTGCTACAGGGCCTTGGGCCTGAGTGCAGCTTCACTTAGGTTGCTACAGGGCCTTGGGCCTGAAGGCCTGTGTGTAGCTTCACTTAGGTTGCTACAGGGCCTTGGCCTGAAGGCCTGAGTGTAGCTTCACTTAGGTTGCTACAGGGCCTTGGGCCTGAAGGCCTGAGTGTAGCTTCACTTAGGTTGCTACAGGGCCTTGGGCCTGAGTGTAGCTTCACTTAGGTTGCTACAGGGCCTTGGGCCTGAAGGCCTGTGTGTAGCTTCACTTAGGTTGCTACAGGGCCTTGGGCCTGAAGGCCTGAGTGCAGCTCCGCATGCAGTTGCGCCATAATCGTTAGGGTCAAAATTCTTTTCCCTCCTTTCTTCTCTCTCCCTCTCCACGCTGCACACCTCCCCATATGTCAATAATAGCCGGACTAACAGCTGATAGACATTGCAGGAAGAAGAAGAAGAAGTAGAATTCAACTCAAAACCTCGTCAGTGGGCTCTCTCAGACTGGTCAAAACAGGTCCATTTATATGGGACACATCGATAGGAAAGTACCAAATTACCTGTTTGGATAAATGAAAGAAAACTCCACTGTTAAACGCCACCAGAGGATGAAAAGAAGAGGAAAGACAGAAGAGGCCGTCACCAGCCCTACCTTAGACCGTGGCTTCGCAGAATGAACAGAAACACACAATCCAAATATGTCCCTTCAACAATCGTTCGCTGAAAGAAATCCCTCAAAACTTTGCTGATGCAAATAAGAATGAAAAAAGATCTCATGAAACAACAAAAAAAAATCTCTTCTTTTTCTTTTTTCAAGCAGCAGATTGAAAGGAATGTCCAAGCAGATTCTACCCCTCACGAGACTGACAAGAAAGGGGATGACAATATTACGTCATCGAAAAGTGACGTGTTTTCTTGTGCGGAATTCTCTCGATAGATTTCAACATCGATAGATCTCCACATCGATAGATCCCTACATTGACATGCGTCATAAGTCTGCAACTTAAAAAACAAAAGCATCTAGGGTGTTGTTTTTTTTGTTTGTTTTTGTCTTTGTTATTGGATTTTTTCGTGTGTTATTTATTCAAATGCACGGATACCTGCTCTAAAAGTTGGGCGAAAAAATCTCACAACTTTCTGATATAAGGCTGGCAACATGAAATGAAAAATGAAAAAGCTATTCTCTCTCTCTCTCTCTCTCTCTCTCTCACTGACATGAATACCTCACGTGCGGTTCACAAATTGAACAAACACATCACTCGGCGGGGTTACGCATATGCATGTACACACGCACATGCACGCACGCACACCCACACCCACACTTACTCACACACACACACACACTCACACACACTGACAGAGAGAGAGAGAGAGAGAGAGAGAGAGAGAGAGTTTTACAAGCTATTGATTCTCCAAATCTAAAGAAGCGAATTGAGATGACAATGGACATAAAACATAATTATTAATCAACTGACAAAACAGGGCATTAATATAACCTTCTGCTGGGTACCTTCACACTGTGGAATATCTTCTATGAGTGGGTAGACCAAGCAGCGAGAAAAGCAGCACGCAATTCCAAGGCGCAATGCAACTTGACATCCAGTTGGATCTACATGAATGCTGGAGTTGTATAGAAAATGTATCCAGAAATCGGTTTAAGAAATTGGTTACAGATTCAAATAATCAATATTACCAATATTGTGTAAACACAAAGAATGCGGCTAATTCCAAAGATTTTATAAATTTGACACTAACAGCACATTCAAGACAAATTACAAGTCTAATGTACAGAATTCGTCTAAATGCCTTTCGTACAAAATTTTCTGAAAATGTAAAATGTATGTGCGGTAAACAAATAACTGTAAGCCATGTACCCATTCATTGTCCTAGCATAAAACAGTTAATTCCAAAAGATACAGTTGATGACCTTTCTACCAATATTCATTATCCACTGAAAACATTTTGAATGATTATTCATTGCTTAGAAAGTTTTCGGAAATTTAAAACTCCAGTCCAGTTGGTATCCTCCTTTGATGTATTTTGATTAATGTCGTTATTTATATTTACATTGTTGTAAGTTAATACTTGTTGATATACATACACATATTCTCCCTCCTATGACACCTCATTCATTACACACCACAATCTCTTTAACTTTAATTTCTCATGATATACTTTTCCTCTAACACATATCATTAACACTTTTTTACACTAATATTCACATGTATTCCCTTTCTTTCATTCACTACTGCTCCTCTCTCCGTCTTATCACACTTGTAGTGAATAGACGTTAACCTGAAGATCACACAGTTGTAAAGTCGATCCCAGAAACACAACACACGCGTGAACTTGTGCGGCTCCACTTGCACACAGCTGTAACAATGCTGACTGATCTGATGGCTCAGGAGAAAGCGGCCCAGGATTCTGTGGCCTGCACTGAGACTTAAAGAAGGCCAGCTAGCTGACACACGCTTTTGACACGAGAAGAGAACCCCCTCCCCCCACCCACCCCCCAAAAACAAACAAACAAACAAACAAAGAAATAAAAAGAAAAGAAAAAACGTAGCAATATCGTTAATGACCCACAAACTAATCTCTGGAGCCAATGCTTTGGATAATGAGGATAACGTGTTGGAAAGGGCAGACTATTACAGCTGTTCATGCTTGACAGGTCGGTATTTTGTGTGTAGAGTGCTTTGTCCACTGACGGCGTGGCCGAGTTCGCCAGGCGTTGGACTCGTGATCCAGTGGTCAGCAGTGGTCAGCGCCGTGTTGGCATTGTGTTCACCCCTATTCCCCTCACACGAGCAGTGGAAGTGCACCTGACTTCATCCAAGCGGATGAAGCACGTATTTAGCTTCCTGTACCTAACTGGTGCTGGACAAAATGAATACAACTCACAGCTCCACTGACCGTAGACATCTGCGGAACTTTGGACCTTGCTTTGATTGTTACGGATGGCTACTCAACCGTGCTTGGTTGGAAAAACGAAATGGTCATGCTATACAAAAGAGTCACATTTTATACTCACTTGCCAGTGACAAGCAAGATTAGTGGCAACAGGTTTTTAGCCAGGGAAAGTTTGCAAAGATGTGCACAACAAGCTGCTTGCTCTTTGTCGCTGTCTTTGCCTCTCTGTCTCTCTGTCTCTGTCTCTCTCTGTTTTTATCTGCCTACCTCTTTCTCTGTCTGTTTCTCTTCCTCTCGATGTCTTTATCTGTCTGTCTGTCAGTCTGTCCCTAATACTCTCTGTCTCAGTTTCTCTCTATGTCTTTAATACTCTGTTTCTGTGTGAGTGTGTGTGTGTGTGTCCGTTTACTTTAATTCGAACAAACATTGACACAGTGACGCTGACGGCGACTGTCGTCAAAACGCTGCGTTGTATGCAGCATGGAAGACCGGCGGAAGATCCGACGTGCTGTACCCTTCTTTTGTTGACTTTGGCGTTTTGTCGTTTCAGTATTGCGTTCCCTACTCCACTGCTACCCGTCCCCCCACCCCCCACTCCCCCCCTCCCCCTTAGCGTACACGCCAACTGAGCCATTGTCAATACAGACTCATCATTGCCACTGTCTCTGTCTCCCTGTCTCTGTCTCTCTCACCTCTTCCCGACTTCCTTCATTGCCACTGTCATCGAAAAATTAAGACGCAGAAGAAACAAAAGAACGGCACTGAACAGGATGCAAACTATTCAGCCCCCATGGTGGAATACCGACACAGAGAGAGCCTGGATAGAAAAACATGCGGCTGTCAAACTTTGGCAAAAAGAAAGAACAAAACCATCTCCGGACAAAGATATTGAAACAAAAATGAAAGAGAAAACTAAACAGTTTGAAGACATTGCTCAAGAGACCAAAAATGACAAGTGGAAACAGTTTTGCGAGGCACTCAGTTATGACACAACATTGACAGAGTTCTGACAATTTTATCGTCGCATGGAAGGGAAAACGTGCACAACAACAACCCCAGACATGTTAGACACTGACGGAACCAAGCTTAAGACAAACGAAGAAAAAGGATCTGCCTTGCTCAAACGTTTCATACAACAGAGTGATCAAAGAAACTTAGATGAGAAAAAGAAATATGTTGAGGAGTTAAACCAAACCCTTATGCAGACTGGACCTGATGATGACTTGACAATGGATGATCTAAACGAGGCAATAGCTAAATGCAAGAAAGAATCGGCTCCTGGCCCAGACAAAGTTCGTTACTCAGACATCAAGGAGCTATCGGAAGAAGACAGAAGCAAACTTTTCAATCTATATCAAAACAGTTTCCACAATGGACAGGTGCCGGAGGACTGGACACACAGCTTCTTAAAACCCATACCAAAACCAGGAAAGGACCATCGTCAGGTAAGCGGCTACCGGATCCTAACCATGCAAAACATTGTTGGAAAGCTCATGGAACGCATGATAGCCAGGAAACTTGCAAGGGATCTTGAACACAGGCACATTCTCCCTTCAAATCAAGGTGGTTACAGAACAGGTAAGTCCACATGGGAAAATGCAGCTGCTTTTGCATATGAGGTGTATGAAGGATTTCAAAGAAAAGAAGAAACACTAGCAGTAGCAATTGACCTTGAAGATGCCTACAATAAAGTCCAGTTTGCGCACCTCATGGAGCTGCTACTAAGGTATGGAGTAAGTTTGACACTGACAAGATGGATAGCAGCAGCGCTTCAGGAAAGAACCGTCGTCCTACGCCTCGGAGATTGGATGTCTGCACCTTCTAAACTATCCATGGGACTGCCACAAGGGTCTCCGCTCTCTCCTGTCCTCTACAATGTCTACACGAAGGGCCTTGCAGACTTAAACAACAATGGAATTGCTCGGGTGCTTACCCTTGCGGATGACGGCCTGGTCTTCAAAACTTCGAAAAATGCTCAGGAAAGAACTGAAGCCGTCCAGAAACAACTAAACAATATTGCTCAATGGTGCAAAGACACAGGATCTTCCATCAATCCAGCGAAAGCCCAAACGTTGCTGTGCACCCTCAACAACAAAACCGCGAACAAATCACCACCTTCTGTGTCATTCGATGGGATTCAAATTGAGAAAACTGAATGCCTACGCTACCTAGGAATACACTTCGACAGAATGCTGACCTTCAGAAAACATACGGAAAATACTGTTCTCAAATGCAAAAAGGGCCTTTCAGTCTTAAAAGCAATGGCAACCAAAGGAATTGAACAACGCCACCTCTTCCTGCTATACCAATCACTCGTCCTCAGTGTGATCGACTACGGACTTGGGCTAACAACACCGTCTCAAAGCAACCTCCTAAAATTAGAAAGAGTCCAAAATGAAGCTATGAGGCTGATCCTTGGAACAACAAAAGACACGCCCACAGAAACCATGCGATAGCTGCTTGACCTTCCTTCAGTGCAGGCCAGAAACAAGTTAGAACAGGTCAAGACCTACTTCAAAGCATTAGAAAATCCTCAAAACCCACTGCATGACGCAGTCAAAGAACCAAAAGGCAGCCGTCTAGGACGAGGAAGATCATGGATGGGGCAAGCAGAAGACACAATCCAGCTAGTATGCCGACTACAAGACCTGAAAGAAACAAAAGAATGGGAGAAAAACCCCGAAAACCTCAACCATCTATGCAACACAGTCATTTCACCCACTCTAGGAAGACATTGTCGGGAATGGCCAGAGGGCAAAACTGATGCGGAAGTGAAGCTGCTTATAGAAGAAAACAGTAAAGAAGAGGACATCATCATATACACAGATGGCTCAGTCACCAAAGACCAGTCTGGTTGGGGATTCACTGCGAAACAAAATGGAAAAACAATTTGGGAAGAGAATGCTGCCTACAAAGTCACAACCTCCAGCCTAACGATGGAAGTTGAAGCTGTGACACATGCCCTCCAGTGGCTATCGTCCATCCATACGCCCGGAAACCAACATGCCATGATTCTAACCGACTCAATGAACCTCATACAGAAAATTGAAAACGGAATGGGAAGCCCAGAGTGGCATAACGCAATGCGCAACTTTCAGATTAAAAAACTCACATGGGCATACTGCCCGGGACATGCAGGTGTTAAGGGAAATGAGCGAGCTGACAGACTTGCTGGTAACGCAACACCAACGAGCGGCCTACATCTAGGAAAATCGGAAATCCTCAGAAAAGTCAAAGAATACCAAAAAGAACAGGTACAAGGCCATCACACCATCGATCGCCTCAAAGAAATAGAAGCAGAGAGAGGGAGCGGCCGCAAGTCTAACATGAAAGGTAGAGCACGATGCTTTGCAAATCAAACAAATATCGGCATCATTTCCAAACCAACATTGCGCAAATTTCTTCAAAACGGAACAGAGTCTCTGTGGGCCTTTCCAAATACAATAGACTGAGCAACACACTAGACGCCACGTTCTTGGCATCAGAGATCTTTTCCCATCCCTCTTGCGGCCAGTCAGTGGCGGCTGTGTGTGTTTGTGTGTATGTGTGGGTCTGTGCTTTTGAGTGCGTTTGTGAATGCGCGAGAGTGAAAGTGTACACAAGTGTCAGGAGAGATATGTGTACGTGTGTGTGTCTGTGTGAGGGGAGGTGGGAGTGCGGGGGGAGGTGGGGTAGAGGATGAGGTATGTGAGTGTATGCATGCCTACACTGTGGGAGCAACAGGATATTGGAACGTATATATATATATATATATATATATCTTTGTATGTACGTGTGTGGGGTTGGGGGTGGGAGATATGGGCGTATGTGTGTGTGCTTGTACAAGTAAGTGTTCATCTCTGTGAGTGTGTGTTTGTGTGTGTGTGTGTGTGTGTGTGTGTGTGTGTGCCGTGGAAGCTGCGATACGTAGACTAGAAATGAGTGTGTGGAGGAGGGGGTAGAGGAGGTGCAAGGTAATGTGTGTGTGTGTTGGAGCTCATGTACGTTTATATGTATTTGACTGTGCTTTCATATGTGCTTGTACAAGTAAGTGTTCATCTCTGTGAGTGTGTGTTTGTGTGTGTGTGTGTGTGTGTGTGTGTGTGTGTGTGTGTGTGTGTGTGTGTGTGTGTGTGTGTGCCGTGGAAGCTGCGATACTTAGACTAGAAATGAGTGTGTGGATGAGGGGGCTAGAGGAGGTGCACGGTAATGTGTGTGTGTGTGTGTGTGTGTGTGTGTGTGTGTGTGTTGGAGCTCATGTACGTTTATATGCATTTGACTGTGCTTTCATATATGTGAAACTGCATGTTTGGTGCATTTCTGTTATGCATGTGTGGGTGTATGTGTGAATGTGTGTCTTCATATTTTACATTTATTCGCTTATTTATCACCATTGTTGTCTTATTTATTTATTTATGTTTTATTATTATCATTTTATTAGTATTACTAATATTATAACTACTACCTTTTTCTATATTATAATTATTTATTTATTTATTTATTTATTTATTTATGCAAGCTTATCTATTATTTATTCCCCCGTTGTTGTTTTTTGTTTTTTTTTTGTTTTTGTTTTTTTTCTCAAGGCCTGACTAAGCGCGTTGGGTTACGCTGCTGGTCAGGCATCTGCTTGGCAGATGTGGTGTAGCGTATAAAAATTATGGATTTGTCCGAACGCAGTGACGCCTCCTTGAGCTACTGAAACTGAAACTGAAACTGTCACTGTCTCTGTCTCCCTGTCTCTGTCTCTCTCACCTCTTCCCGACTTCCTTCATTGTCACTGTCTCTGTCTCCCTGTCTCTGTCTCCCTGTCTCTGTCTCCCTGTCTCTGTCTCTCTCACCTCTTCCCGACTTCCTTCATTGTCACTGTCTCTGTCTCCCTGTCTCTGTCTCTCTCACCTCTTCCCGACTTCCTTCATTGTCACTGTCTCTGTCTCCCTGTCTCTGTCTCTCTCACCTCTTCCCGACTTCCTTCATTGTCACTGTCTCTGTCTCCCTGTCTCTGTCTCTCTCACCTCTTCCCGACTTCCTTCATTGTCACTGTCTCTGTCTCTCTGTCTCTGTCTCTCTCACCTCTTCCCGACTTCCTTCATTGTCACTGTCTCTGTCTCCCTGTCTCTGTCTCTCTCACCTCTTCCCGACTTCCTTCATTGTCACTGTCTCTGTCTCCCTGTCTCTGTCTCTCTCACCTCTTCCCGACTTCCTTCATTCCGGAGTTGCGCAGTTGGCTATCTTGTTGAACATGGCCTGTTTTGGCTGGACACCTGTCTGCTGTTCACGTGCTGTTTGGTCAGCATCGTTCGGTTGCCGAGTGCAATGGGTCCCCTCACTCTGTAGACATTCCATGTATCTACTGCACTTTGCATATAAAGACTTCCCCACTGTTTGGATGTCTGTCCTTTTTCTGTCTGTCTGTCTCTCCGTGTGTGTGTGTGTGTGTGTGCGTGTGCGTGTGTATGTGTGTGTGCCCTCTCAGTATATTTGGGTGCGTGAGTGCGTGTATACGTGTCCGTGCGTCCGTAAGCACGCGCGCACTTGTGTGTGTGTGTGTGTGTGTGTGTGTGTGTGATACACTGTGTCGGTTTTATTAGCACTACATAGTTCTATTCCATGGATAGATACATTTGAAGGGAAAGCAAAAGCAAACACACACACACACACACACACACACACACACACACACAGTCGGGGGTCATCCACTTGACGGGTGTCGACTCCGTCAGAGAGGGCCAATAAACCGTCACACTGTGCACACAGCCCTGTCTTCTCTGTCCACCGGCATATGACGTGTGTGTGTGTGTGTGTGTGTGTGTGTGTGTGTGTGTGTGTCCCTCTCTCTCTCTGTTATTTGTAATGCTCTACAATGTGGTGCAGAACGTGTCGTGAAGGCCCTACCTTAATTTTCACAGGTTTTTGCTCTGATATCTCGAGCTTCGTGGTTGAAGTTGTCTTGAATGAACACACACAGACCCGGAAGCGTGTGCTTTGAATATCATGGTTTTAAAAACCTACAGCTGCGCTATTTATGCACACTTTACAAACTTTCTTTCTACTGGTAAAAAAAAGGACAACAAACGAGAATATTCACACAGCAGTTCGGCACTTTTCAGGAGAGAAAGAAATTTGCAACGAAGAGTAACAGAATCCGCATTCAATTTTTTTTTCTATTCAAAGCAGGATCAGGTGTTAATCTTTATACTCGAAACCTGAAACCATGAGGGCTGTCACAAGAGGACAAACCACTTATTGTGTAGTGGGTTCAAACAGATGAACATGATTGTCGTCTGGCCCTCAAAGGTTGGGTGTTAGGCACAGGGGTATGTGTAGGGGGCAGGGCGGGGAAGGTGAGGGGCAGGTCTTCACGGAACGCCGTCGTCTGCTTTAAGGAGAGGAGGCGTGGATGGATGCCAGACAAGACAAGACAAGACAAGACAGGGCAGGGCAGGGCAGGGCAAGGCAAGGCAAGACATGACAAGAAAAGACAGGGCAGGGCAGGGCAAGACAAGACAAGACAAGACAAGACAGGGCAAGACAAGACAAGACAAGACAAGACAAGACAGGGCAGGGCAGGGCAGGGCAGGGCAAGACAAGACAAGACAAGACAAGACAAGACAAGACAAGACAAGACAGGGCAGGGCAGGGCAGGGCAGGGCAAGACAAGGCAAGACAAGACAAGACAAGACAAGACAAGACAAGACAAGACAGGGCAGGGCAGGGCAAGACAAGACAAGATAAAACAGGGCAGGGCAAGACAAGACAAGACAGGATTCGACAAGACAAGACAATATCGTAAAAGACAAAATCGTTATTATTGAGGGTAATGGATAAGCAAGTAACATGCTTTTTTTTCTTTTCTTTTTTTCTTTTTTTACGTCCAGCCCTCGCCCTCAAAAGGGAATAAAGCTATAGAAGCAAAAATACTACTTCTACTACTACTACTACTACTACTATACACACATGCACACATAGACGCACCCCCCCCCCCCCCCCACCACCACACACACACAAAAGATAGGCTATTTACAGACACATCTTTCACTCGTCCTATCACATATGTATTAAAACTTACAGTTCACAGTCAAACACATGTAGGTGATAGGTAGGCTGTAGGACTCACAAGTCCGTCTCAACCACATGTAGGTGACAGGTAGGCTGTAAGACTCACAAGTCCGTCTCAACCACATGTAGGTCATAGGTAGGCTGTAAGACTCACAGTAAGACTCACAAGTCCGTCTCAACCACATGTAGGTGACAGGTAGGCTGTAAGACTCACAAGTCCGTCTCAACAACATGTAGGTGACAGGTAGGCTGTAAGACTCACAAGTCCGTCTCAACCACATGTAGGTGACAGGTAGGCTGTAAGACTCACAAGTCCGTCTCAACCACATGTAGGTGACAGGTAGGCTGTAAGACTCACAAGTCCGTCTCAACCACATGTAGGTGACAGGTAGGCTGTAAGACTCACAAGTCCGTCTCAACCACATGTAGGTGACAGGTAGGCTGTAAGACTCACAAGTCCGTCTCAACCACATGTAGGTGACAGGTAGGCTGTAAGACTCACAAGTCCGTCTCAACCACATGTAGGTCATAGGTAGGCTGTAAGACTCACAAGTCCGTCTCAACCACATGTAGGTGACAGGTAGGCTGTAAGACTCACAAGTCCGTCTCAACCACATGTAGGTGACAGGTAGGCTGTAAGACTCACAAGTCCGTCTCAACCACATGTAGGTCATAGGTAGGCTGTAAGACTCACAAGTCCGTCTCAACTACATGTAGCAAAGATCACCTCACGCAATCCAGCCTTGAACCGTAACACAGGCGGTAGAAACTCACAAATCAAACCCCAGAAACCACATTGAACTCATGGCATTGCTTGTAAAGCATTATATCAAAGGCAAAAATTCATTTTTCATCATCGCACGGCGATGAAACATGCTCACAAATCACTCTCAAACACATCCATGTCGTAACACAGACCGTAAAAACTCATAAAACTCACAAGTCACAAGCGAACACATCCGAGTCGTCACATAGCGGGAAAAGACATATAAAGTCATCGCATTTCTGGTAGAACTCACACACCACAGGTGAACACACCTGTAATATGCGTCATTGCACAGATCGATACAACTTCCAGGTCAGTCGGGAACACGTCTGCTGACCTGTTCAGTGGCAGTACATCCAGAAAAGCCAGTGATCCCCAGCCATGTTGAGGGCCGCACTATGTCCATAAACACACTCATGATAAAAAAAAAAACAAAACACACAAAAAACACACCCACCACACGCAAACGGGAGTTGACAAGCTTTTTCTCTCTCACAATAAATCGTTCACTCACCCGGCAGATCGCAGAAAGAGAGAGAGAGAGAGAGAGAGAGAGAGAGAGGGGGGGAGAGAGAGAGGGAGGGAGGGAGGGGGTGGGGTGGCACGGCGGAACGAAAGAATGGCAATGGTCTTGGCTCACACACGATATAACACCACAATGATTTATTCTTTTTCTTTATATCCCTGCCATCCCCTCTCCCCACGCCCCCACCCCTCCAAAAAACAAGACCCCCCCCCCATCTACACACACACATACACACACACACACACGCACGCACGCACACATGCACACATGCACACACACACACACACACACACACACACACACACACACACACACACTGTCAATATGATTTGCGTTCGTGCCTGTGTTAATGTCAGCACACTTTTCCACATTCATTTTCCTTCAGACGGGTGTTTATTTGTTGTCTGTTCATTCACTGGTGGCTGTGGTAGGGTTGATGTTGTCTGTTTGTTCATTGGTGGTTGTGGTAGGGTTGATGTTGTCTGTTCATTCATTGGTGGCTGTGGTAGGGTTGATGTTGTCTGTTCATTCATTGGTGGCTGTGGTAGGGTTGATGTTGTCTGTTCATTCATTGGTGGCTGTGGTAGGGTTGATGTCTGTTTGTTCATTGGTTGGGGGTGGTAGGGTTGATGTTGTCTGTTCATTCATTGGTGGCTGTGGTAGGGTTGATGTTGTCTGTTCATTCATTGGTGGCTGTGGTAGGGTTCATGTTGTCTGTTTGTTCATTGGTTGGGGGTGATTGTGGTAGGGTTGATGTTGTCTGTTCATTCATTGGTGGTTGTGGTAGGGTTGATGTTGTCTGTTCATTCATTGGTGGCTGTGGTAGGGTTGATGTTGTCTGTTTGTTCATTGGTGGCTGTGGTAGGGTTGATGTTGTCTGTTCATTCATTGGTGGCCGTGGTAGGGTTGATGTTGTCTGTTCATTCATTGGTGGTTGTGGTAGGGTTGATGTTGTCTGTTTGTTCATTGGTGGCTGTGGTAGGGTTGATGTTGTCTGTTCATTCATTGGTGGTTGTGGTAGGGTTGATGTTGTCTGTTCATTCATTGGTGGCTGTGGTAGGGTTGATGTTGTCTGTTTGTTCATTGGTTGGGGGTGGTTGTGGTAGGGTTGATGTTGTCTGTTCATTCATTGGTGGCTGTGGTAGGGTTGATGTTGTCTGTTTGTTCATTGGTTGGGGGTGGTTGTGGTAGGGTTGATGTTGTCTGTTTGTTCATTGGTTGGGGGTGATTGTGGTAGGGTTGATGTTGTCTGTTTGTTCATTGGTTGGGGGTGATTGTGGTAGGGTTGATGTTGTCTGTTTGTTCATTGGTTGGGGGTGGTTGTGGTAGGGTTGATGTTGTCTGTTTGTTCATTGGTTGGGGGTGATTGTGGTAGGGTTGATGTTGTCTGTTTATTCATTGTGGGGGGTGGATTCATAGTCTTCTTGGCTTCTGGGGAAACCTAAAAAATCCTTAATTGTGAACGCCTGTCACCGAGGCATTTCAACTGCTGTCAATCTTGAAAGAGAGAGAGGGAGAGAGAGGGGGGGGGGAGAGGGAGAGAAAGAGAGAGAAAGAGAGAGGGAGAGAGAGAGGGGGGAGAGAGACAGACAGACAGACAGACACAGAGAGAGACAGACAGACAGACAGACAGACAGACAGACAGACAGAGGGAGAGACAGAGAGACAGAGAGAGACACAGAGAAAAAGAGAACGAACGTACAAACGAAATCTTAAGAGGCATGATGACGTGTCGTTTACATCCGGCCCTATGGGCAAAGAAAGCTGAAGATGAAAACGAAGAAAAAAGGACAGCCCCAATATTCACATCAGCAACATTATCAAAACTGCATACGCATGCACAAGTATAACTGTTTATGTACAAGACACCAAAGCTCTTGATAAATATCAGTGTGGACGAGGTGTGGTGGAAAGGAGAAACACGGTGAAGTGCGATGAGGGTAATGGAAGAGTAAAGAAAGGGAGGGAGGTGGGGGGTGGGGGCTGACAGACAGACATGTACAGTGAGACTGACAGGAGAGACGGACATAGAGAGAGACTGACAGGGGAGACATAGAGAGAGACTGACAGGAGAGACATAGAGAGAGACTGACAGGGGAGACAAACATAGAGAGAGACTGACAGGGGAGACGGACATAGAGAGAGACTGACAGGAGAGACATAGAGAGAGACTGACAGGGGAGACAAACATAGAGAGAGACTGACAGGGAGTACTGTTATTTAACTGGAAGGGAGTACTGTTATTTAAGGGAGTACTGTTATTTAACTGGAAGGGAGGACTGTGTACTTCATGGACACACACCAAAAGGAATATCGATGGAGTCTCCTGTCGGACCGACGGATGAGTAGGCAGGCAGGCTTATCTGTCGGTGTGTGTCCTCATATGGGAGAAGAGGCCGATTCTGGATGCGCAGCACTTCCCACAGGTGTTGCAAGGGAAAACGTCTCCAGAAGTTGAGCCCTGCTTCCTTCGCTCACGCTTCTCCTTAATGGCCAGCGTTCTCTTGTTTTCAAACGTCTTTATGCCATTAGAGCACAGCATCCTCCAGCGAGAGCGGTCAAGGGCATCAGTTTCCCAGGAAGTGATGTCTATGTCACAGGCTTTGAGGTTTGTCTTCAAGGTGTCCTTGAAGCGCTTGCAGGGTCTTCCAAGTTCACGGTGGCCTTCCTTCAGCTGGCCATACAAAAGCATCTTCAGGATCCTGCTGTCTGTCATGCGGACAACGTGTCCTGTCCAGCGTAGCTGGCACTGGATCAGCAGGTTTTCGATGCTGGGCAGGCCGCTCCTCTCTAGGACCTGGAGGTTGGAGACCATGTCTTGCCACTTTATGCCGAGGATCTTTCGTAGGCATCTCTGGTGAAACTGCTCAAGGAATATCAAACGCGGATTAAAATATCTGAAGATCAACAACATTCTAACAGAGCTGTTAAGGAATTTAGGTTTGATTGTCTTTTGTCTGATTTTATACTTGAAGCGGAGAGAGAGAGAGAGAGAGAAGGGGGGGGGGGGGGGGCGGGGGGGGGGGAGAAAGAGAGAGAGAGAGAGAGAGAGAGAGAGAGAGACAGCCCTCAGCCCTGAGAGAACAGGTCTGCCAGGTGGTATCCACGTGGACTGGTGGATGTTGGGATGTGATCAGACCTGGGGGTCCTCTCGGATATTGCCTCATTGATCAATGGCTGGGCTGAGGGCGTTGTCAGCTGTCTGCCATGTCCCGTATTACGTAACGTGGTCACCACAAACTGACCCACCTCGTTACCTGTCTATCCCGCTATGTCTGTCTGCCATGTCCCGTATTACGTAACGTGGTCACCACACAACTGACCCACCTCGTTACCTGTCGATCCCGCTATGTCTGTCTGCCATGTCCCGCATTACGTAACGTGGTCACCACACAACTGACCCACCTCGTTACCTGTCGATCCCGCTATGTCTGTCTGCCATGTCCCGCATTACGTAACGTGGTCACCACACAACTGACCCACCTCGTTACCTTTCTATCCCGCTCTGTCTGTCTGTCTTTCTGTCTTTCTGTCCCTTTCTGTTTGAATCTTTTTCTTCTCTCCCACTCGTTCTCTCCCTCTCTTATCCCCTTTCTCTATTTCTATGTCTGTCTTTGTCTGTCTCTGTATCTATCTCTGTCTTTGTCTGTCTCTGTCTTTATTTCTGCCTTTGTCTATCTCACTGTCTCTTTATGAGTCTCTCTCTCTCTGTCTCTCTCTCTTTCTCTGGGGCATGAACTGTGTCACGGGTCAGCGCAGTCGCACTTCACAGCGCTCCGTTAATTTTGATAATTGTTACGGACACAGGCACAGTACAGTTTTAGTATTTTGCCAACAGATACCTTTGGTATCATGCCTTCGCCACCACTTGCCTTTAGGGCGGTCTGTGGCTCCTTCGTGCCGGTTTTCGTCCGGTTCATGGCGAAGCGAGCAGCTGAGAAAGCGGCCATGCACATCGCCATGTTGAGACCGAGCGACAGGGTAGCCGGTGTCATGTTGTGGTTGTGGTAGGGTTGATGTTGTCTGTTCATTCATTGGTGGCTGTGGTAGGGTTGATGTTGTCTGTTTGTTCATTGGTTGGGGGTGGTTGTGGTAGGGTTGATGTTGTCTGTTCATTCATTGGTGGCTGTGGTAGGGTTGATGTTGTCTGTTCATTCATTGGTGGTTGTGGTAGGGTTGATGTTGTCTGTTCATTCATTGGTGGCTGTGGTAGGGTTGATGTTGTCTGTTTATTCATTGTGGGGGGGTGGATTCATAGTCTTCTTGGCTTCGGGGGATACCAAAAAAATCCTTAATTGTGAACGCCTGTCACCGAGGCATTTCAACTGCTGTCAATCTTGAAAGAGAGAGAGGGAGAGAGAGGGGGGGGAGAGAGGGAGAGAAAGAGAGAGAAAGAGAGAGGGAGAGAGAGAGGAGGGGGGAGAGAGAGACAGACAGACAGACAGAGAGAGAGAGACAGACAGACAGACAGACAGACAGAGGGAGAGACAGAGAGAGACACAGAGAAAAAGAGAACGAACGTACAAACGAAATCTTAAGAGGCATGATGACGTGTCGTTTACATCCGGCCCTATGGGCAAAGAAAGCTGAAGATGAAAACGAAGAAAAAAGGACAGCCCCAATATTCACATCAGCAACTTTATCAAACCTGCATACGCATGCACAAGTATTACTGTTTATGTACAAGACACCAAAGCTCTTGATAAATATCAGTGTGGACGAGGTGTGGTGGAAAGGGGAAACACGGTGAAGTGCGATGAGGGTAATGGAAGAGTAAAGAAAGGGAGGGAGGTGGGGTGTGGGGGGCTGACAGACAGACATGTACAGTGAGACTGACAGGTGAGACGGACATAGAGAGAGACTGACAGGAGAGACATAGAGAGAGACTGACAGGAGAGACGGACATAGAGAGAGACTGACAGGGGAGACAAACATAGAGAGAGACTGACAGGGGAGACGGACATAGAGAGAGACTGACAGGGGAGACATAGAGAGACTGACAGGAGAGACATAGAGAGACTGACAGGGGAGACATAGAGAGAGACTGACAGGGGAGACAAACATAGAGAGAGACTGACAGGGGAGACAAACATAGAGAGAGACTGACAGGGAGTACTGTTATTTAACTGGAAGGGAGTACTGTTATTTAAGGGAGTACTGTTATTTAACTGGAAGGGAGTACTGTTATTTAAGGGAGTACTGTTATTTAACTGGAAGGGAGTACTGTTATTTAAGGGAGTACTGTTATTTAACTGGAAGGGAGGACTGTGTACTTCATGGACACACACCAAAAGGAATATCGATGGAGTCTCCTGTCGGACCGACGGATGAGTAGGCAGGCAGGCTTATCTGTCGGTGTGTGTCCTCGTATGGGAGAAGAGGCCGATTCTGGATGCGCAGCTCTTCCCACAGGTGTTGCAAGGGAAAACGTCTCCAGAAGTTGAGCCCTGTTTCTTTCGCTCACGCTTCTCCTTAATGGCCAGCGTTCTCTTGTTTTCAAACGTCTTTATGCCACTAGAGCACAGCATCCTCCAGCGAGAGCGGTCAAGGGCATCAGTCTCCCAGGAAGCGATGTCTGTGTCACAGGCTTTGAGGTTTGTCTTCAAGGTGTCCTTGAAGTGCTTGCAGGGTCTTCCAAGTTCACGGTGGCCTTCCTTCAGCTGGCCATACAAAAGCATCTTCAGGATCCTGCTGTCTGTCATGCGGACAACGTGTCCTGTCCAGCGTAGCTGGCACTGGATCAGCAGGTTTTCGATGCTGGGCAGGCCGCTCCTCTCTAGGACCTGGAGGTTGGAGACCATGTCTTGCCACTTTATGCCGAGGATCTTTCGTTGGCATCTCTGGTGAAACTGCTCAAGGAATATCAAACGGGGATTAAAATATCTGAAGATCAACAACATTCTAACAGAGCTGTTAAGGAATTTAGGTTTGATTGTCTTTTGTCTGATTTTATACTTGAAGCGGAGAGAGAGAGAGAGAGGGGGGGGGGGAGAAAGAGAGAGAGAGAGAGAGAGAGAGAGAGAGACAGCCCTCAGCCCTGAGAGAACAGGTCTGCCAGGTGGTATCCATGTGGACTGGTGGATGTTGGGATGTGATCAGACCTGGGGGTCCTGTCGGATATTGCCTCATTGATCAATGGCTGGGCTGAGGGCGTTGTCAGCTGTCTGCCATGTCCCGCATTACGTAACGTGGTCACCACACAACTGACCCACCTCGTTACCTGTCGATCCCGCTATGTCTGTCTGCCATGTCCCGCATTACGTAACGTGGTCACCACACAACTGACCCAACTCGTTACCTGTCTATCCCGCTATGTCTGTCTGCCATGTCCCGCATTACGTAACGTGGTCACCACACAACTGACCCACCTCGTTACCTGTCTATCCCGCTATGTCTGTCTGCCATGTCCCGCATTACGTAACGTGGTCACCACACAACTGACCCAACTCGTTACCTGTCTATCCCGCTATGTCTGTCTGCCATGTCCCGCATTACGTAACGTGGTCACCACACAACTGACCCATCTCGTTACCTGTCGATCCCGCTATGTCTGTCTGCCATGTCCCGCATTACGTAACGTGGTCACCACACAACTGACCCACCTCGTTACCTGTCTATCCCGCTATGTCTGTCTGTCTTTCTGTCCCTTTCTGTTTGAATCTTTTTCTTCTCTCCCACTCGTTCTCTCCCTCTCTTATCCCCTATATCTCTGTATCTATCTCTGTCTTTGTCTGTCTCTGTCTTTATTTCTGCCTTTGTCTATCTCACTGTCTCTTTATGAGTCTCTCTCTCTCTCTCTGTCTCTCTCCCTCTGTGTCTCTGTCTCCCTCTCTGTCTCTCTCTCTCTTTCTCTGTCTGTCTCTCTCTCTCTGTCTCTCTGTCTCTCTCTGTCTCTCTCCCTCTCTCTCTCTGTCTCTCTCTCTCTCTGTGTCTCTGTCTCTCCCTCTCTCTCTGTCTCTCTCTCTCTCTCCCTCTCTCTGTCTCTCTCTCTCTCCCTCTCTCTGTCTCTCTCTCTGATTCTGTCTCTCCCTTTCCCTGTCTCTCTCTGTCTCTCTCCCCCTCTCTCTGTCTCTCTCTCTCTCTCCCTCTCTCTGTCTCTCTCTCTCTCCCTCTCTCTCTCTCCCCACCCTCTTCTCTCTTTCCCCTGGTGTCCACCAGTAGCAATTCCCAGAACCCAGTTAGGATTATCAGAGGCAAAACTATCAGGGGCCAGACAAACGGATTTCAGACGAGTTCCATTTCATGTGGCTCGGCCAGACAGTGGGGGAAATAAGCCCCGCTGACACTAACAGGTCTTGTGGAAAGATGATTAGTCAGCGAGTAATAAACCACCTTCATCACATACAGTTGGCTGTTCAAAGATGGTCGCGTCCATTGGATCAACACGCGGCTTTTTAATAATAATAATAATAATAATAATAATGGATACTTATATAGCACACTATCCAGAAATCTGCTCTAGGTGCTTTACAAAAACGCTTTTGATAACATAAAACATTATATCTATGTTACATACACACACCAAAATGTGACCACACACACACACACACGCGCACGCACGCACGTACGCGCACACACACACGCACGCACGCACACACACACACACACTGCATACATACATTTTAACATACATGTGTATCTAACAGCTACCCTAACAAATACGCACACATAGGCAGGCACAAACTTACATAAACACACGCACACACAATACACATTCATATACATGCATGTAGTTGTGGACCTGCCACAATTGAACTTATTGCTGAGGGAAAAGGTGAGTTTTGAGACGAGATTTAAAAGATGCGAGGGAATCAGAGTGACGGAGGTTATCAGGGAGCTTGTTCCACGTCTTTGGCGATTGAAAAGAAAACGATCTGTGTCCATAGGTCTTACTTCTGACGTGAGGTATCCTGAGAAGTCGAGTATCAGAGGAAGAACGGAGCTGGCGAGACGGGGTATAGATATGGATGAGTTCAGAAAGATACTTGGGGCCAGATCCGTTGACTGCAGAAAAGGTCAGAGTGGATAGCTTATAGTCTATTCGATCAGAAACAGGCAACCAGTGGAGAGACTGAAGGAGAGGAGAAACATGGTCAAATTTAGAAGCTCTGCAAATGAGTCTGGCAGCGTTATTCTGAATTCGTTGGAGTCTGTCTAACAGGTATTTGGGAAGGCCGGCCAAAAGAGAGTTGCAGTAATCCAATCTTGAGAGAACCAGAGAGCATACAAGTGTCTTGGTTGCATCGGTTGAGAGATAGTGGCGGATAGAGCTGATTCTACGCAGTTCCAAATAGGCAACTTTACAGATATTCGAAATGTGCTGTTGGAAGGAAAGAGACTGGTCCAGGATTACACCAAGACTGCGAACAGAGGGAGAAAGTGAAACAGGTGTGCTATTGATCAGAACAGAGTCAGGAAAGGAAGGATGTTGACGAAACTTCTTTGGACAGGTTATCATCAATTCAGTCTTATCATCATTTAATTGCAGCTTGTTGAGAGTCATCCAGTCCTTTAGGCCAGCAATGCACTCCTGTGTTTGAGTCACCAGTGCATCAAATTCAGCTATGGAAGCCGACTGATAAAGTTGTGTGTCATCAGCAAAGCTCTCATGCGACATCGCATGATGACTGATGACATCCGACACAGGAGCCGCATACAGCACGAAAAGAACAGGACCTAGGACGGACCCTTGTGGGACACCATATTTCAAGGCAGATATTCTAGAGTATGTACCATTTACACACACTTTCTGTGTACGATCTGACAGGTAAGACGTGATCCATGCTAGTGCAGTGTCACGAATACCAAAGGAAGTTTTAAGTCTGTTCAAGAGGATAGAGTGGTCGATAGTGTCAAAAGCTGCTGACAAATCTAAGAGAGCGAGAACAGATATCTTATCCTCATCAAATCCCGAAAGCAAATCATTCACTATTCTAAAAAGGGCTGTTTCGCAACTATGACCACGTCTATAAGCTGACTGGTGGGAATTAAGTAAGCCATTCTGCTCCAGATGAGCTAAGAGCTGAGACAATATGATCTTTTCTAGCAGTTTTGATAAAAATGACAGATTAGAGACAGGTCGATAATTTTTCAAGCAATTATGATCCAAAGATGGTTTCTTGATGAGTGGACGTACAATAGCAGACTTGAAGCTTTCAGGGAAACAACCAGACAGCAAGGAAGAATTGATGACATGAGTAATATGTGGCAGTAGAACATCAATACATTCAACCAACAAAGAAGACGGGACAGGGTCAAGCTCACAGGATTTCGGACAAGCGCTCAGACACACTTTCTTCACAAAATCTTCAGTTACCGGTTGGAAACAATGTAAAACAGGACCACTGTACACGCGTTCTTGAACGGGTGAAGGAGGAGACACAACAGAGTCAAGCTTCTCACGAATGCATGATATTTTGCCGGTGAAGAAGTCAGAAAACTTTTGAGGGAGTTCCTGCGCCGAAAATGTTGTAGGGAGAGGAGTGTTTTTCATTTTACCTAGTAGATTGTTCGTAGCGTTGAAAAGCTGTTTGGCTGTGGTGCATGCAAGTATTTTAGAAGAGTAGAACTTTGACTTTGCCCTGTCAACAATGTTTGTTACATTATTCCTGGCTGTCTGAAAAATGTCCCTACTGATGGTCAAACTAGTGGCGGTTTGAGGAGAGGTGGTGGTGGTGGGGGCAGGGAGGGGGGAGGGAGGAGTGAAAATATTGTTTCACATCACGGTGCAGCCCTGGCCCCGTGGTAATGTGGATGTGCTGGACCAGGAAGCAAGTACCCACGTGTTCCAGTCCCTTAGACAGACCAGGGTCTTTACTCCCTCCCGGTAACTCCGCTGGACCTGGAGTGGTGGTCTGGGTGCTAGTCATTCGGAAAAGACAATGGGCAGGTCCATCACAGCCAGTGTAACATCTCTACAGCCAGATAGACAGGTCCATCACAGCCAGTGTAACATTTCTACAGCCAGATAGACAGGTCATCACAGCCAGTGTAACATCTCTACAGCCAGATAGACAGGTCCATCACAGCCAGTGTAACATCTCTACAGCCAGATAGACAGGTCCATCACAGCCAGTGTAACATTTCTACAGCCAGATAGACAGGTCCATCACAGCCAGTGTAACATTTCTACAGCCAGATAGACAGGTCCATCACAGCCAGTGTAACACCTCTTCAGCCAGATAGACAGGTCATCACAGCCAGTGTAACATCTCTTCAGCCAGATAGACAGGTCCATCACAGCCAGTGTAACATCTCTTCAGCCAGATAGACAGGTCATCACGGCCAGTGTAACATTTCTACAGCCAGATAGACAGGTCATCACAGTCAGTGTAACACCTCTTCAGCCAGATAGACAGGTCATCACAGCCAGTGTAACATCTCTTCAGCCAGATAGACAGGTCCATCACAGCCAGTGCCCAACAGCCAAAGAGAGGTGATCACGTGTCCATCACGTGGTGACCATAATCCCATACTTGTCCCACCACTCCCATCAATGACGTGTCTCGTTTCCCTCCTCGTCTGCAGAGCAGGAGGGAATGAAACTGCTGCCAAAGGCTGGGTGTGCTTGATTGCCAAAGGCTGGGTGTGCTTGATTGGTTTCTTCGTCACTCCATTTGTTCATTTCATCATTCATTTATCTGTTTATTCATTTATGTATGCATATATTCAATCATTCATTTTTTGTTTATATACTTATTCATTCGTTTATTCATTTCATTTTTTGTTTATCTGTTCATCATTGTTACTTTCAGCCCAGTCGACATCGTGGTTATATCAGCAGTGAAAACACTGCATTATTATTTCCTGTACACCTCGTGGTTATATCAGCAGTGAAAACACTGTGTAGTTATTTCCTGTCCACCTCGTGGTTATATCAGCAGTGAAAACACTGTGTAGTTATTTCCTGTCCACCTCGTGGTTATATCAGCAGTGAAAACACTGTAGTTATTTCCTGTACACCTCGTGGTTATATCAGCAGTGAAAACACTGTAGTTATTTCCTGTCCACCTCGTGGTTATATCAGCAGTGAAAACACTGTGTAGTTATTTCCTGTACACCTCGTGGTTATATCAGCAGTGAAAACACTGTAGTTATTTCCTGTACACCTCGTGGTTATATCAGCAGTGAAAACACTGCATAGTTATTTCCTGTACACCTCGTGGTTATATCAGCAGTGAAAACACTGTAGTTATTTCCTGTACACCTTGTGGTTATATCAGCAGTGAAAACACTGCATAGTTATTTCCTGTACACCTCGTGGTTATATCAGCAGTGAAAACACTGTAGTTATTTCCTGTACACCTCGTGGTTATATCAGCAGTGAAAACACTGTGTAGTTATTTCCTGTACACCTCGTGGTTATATCAGCAGTGAAAACACTGTGTAGTTATTTCCTGTACACCTCGTGGTTATATCAGCAGTGAAAACACTGTGTAGTTATTTCCTGTACACCTCGTGGTTATATCAGCAGTGAAAACACTGTAGTTATTTCCTGTAGAACTTGATGAAAAAGATCAAATAATCAAACAACAAACAAAAAGACATGTACCAAAAAAGGCGCAGTCACATACATACATGTAAACCTAGGACATGCGTCATACGTTGACCAAATGGTCAACACCAGAGAATTGGAAAAAAAAAAAAAAAAAAAAAAAAAAAAAAGCACATGAGCTTTATATAATACTGTATATAACTGTATAATCACGATATACAAAACTGAACATTATAATCATGTAATAACCACAAACCGCCAGCATACGTCTCACATGTCCTTGGCGCAATAAAACATAGGAATGGTGTCATGTGCAGTAAAAGGCAAAAATGTCACCCACCCACCCCTCCTCCCCCAGAAATCGTATATGTAAACGGACCATCAAGGCGGAAAATAAGACAGGGAGAGACGTCAGAAAGAGAAGCAAAGAGAGGGATAGAAAAGAGGAAATTTCTGACAGTTTCCAGAACGAATAGGTGGATTTAGCGGCCTGTTGGCATTACGCCCTTGGGGTCATACTTGTTCTGCCGAAGTCCCATGGTGCTCCTTGTCTTGCTGTCGGCGGCTGTCACTGCTGGCAGGGCGGTGGTTGAGGGAAGTACCGGAAGTGGGGAATGCTATTTATACCCAGAGTTTCCGGAAAAGTACCGAAGTGGGGAATGCTATTTATACCCAGAGTTTCCGGAGAAGTACCGGAAGTGGGGAATGCTATTTATACCCAGAGTTTCCGGCATCGCCACTGGGGGCTTGGAATGGGCTGTCCAGTGTGCTGGATGATGCCTTCTTGTCTGTGTTCCCCCCACCCCACTTCTCTCTCTCCCTCTTTCTTCAACCCCACCTTTCTCTCTCTCTCTCTCTCTCTCTCTCTCTCTCTCTCTCTCTCTCTCTGTCCACAGGAGATCTAATCAGGACTCGGCGGTGAAACAATCAGACCCCAGACAAATGAATTCCATCCACCTCCTCCTTCACCCGCCCCACGAGCCGTGAGGAGAGACTGACAGGGACCTCGCCACGTCCTGTGTGCAACGTGAGGTCCACTGCCAGGCCAGTCCGCGACAACACACCGACTTCGTCTGGCGTGGAAAATGCCGACGTCTAAATTGTTGGTTCTCACCACAACGGTTTGGGATCAGCCAGTAAGGGTGAGAGATGGAGAGATAGGTACGGGGGATGGATGAATGTTTCATGCATTGACCATGGCCACATTTTATACACCGGGAGTTTGGGGAAGGGTTTATAAACAATTAGTAAATGGCAAACTGCATGAAAAACAACAAACAGAATTCACGAAATAAAATCAGATTTACATGGACAATTCATAGTATTTCCATTTGAGATACAAAAATGAAGGATAACCAACAATCGGTATCGCATCAATCTTGTGTCAAGGTTGCGTCCCTTACACTCTAGTTCACCGTACCACAGAAATATAATGTTTTGATCTTATATGAATACAATGAGAAAATAAGAGAGAGACATAGAGACACGAAGAGAGGGAGAGAGAGGGGGGGGGAGGTGTGTCACACGTACAATGGAATTATAACAGTCATACCTATACCACAGCAACATACTATTCCAGCAATATACTATTCATAACGTAAAATACACTAAAGCATTGTCATACCGTTACTACAGTAACTGGAAATTACACATGTGAAATGCACTGACATTAGCAAATTCTACAATATCACAGCATTCAGCCTTTTCATAGTTCGTAAGTGTAAATCACGAAGTCGTAAAGGGTAGTTTCATTTCTGGATGACAAAAACGATTTCAATCTAAAGCTGCTACGGCTGTTATGACATTTAGGTTCAGGTTCAATTAGCTTCAATGTAAGGTGAAGCGAGGCAGGACAACAATGAACAGGATCTCATCTTCCTTTCCTTATTGCACAAGCGACACACCTGTTCACGTTCACCTTCGGACCTGTATCTCAAACGATGACAAGCAATATCGGAAAAAGCACATCTAAATTCAGTCAGTGCACGTTTAACATAACTGCTCATTCTGATCACAAGATATGGCCCAGTTACTGTTGTCTTCAACAATACTGATACATACCACATGAATTTCAGTCACCGAACACAGCCGGTGTGATAAAACAAAGCAGCGTGACAATCCGTTGACGGCCTTGTTGACTCAAAGCGATCTTACTCCACGACCCGCGGGTTACCTTGTTACAACGAATAATATCTTGTTGTGTGGAAACGTCTATTGTTATTGACACAACAGTCACACTCGTGGTACAATAGTTACTCTTAAAGAACCCTAACTTTACATAACAATGCCCTGTGTCACAAGCAACATGGCTCGTTGAACGATACATAATATGTTAAAGTACAAACTGGAAGATTTTCAGACTAGAATGTCTTCCTGTTCCAAAATAAACGGGACAAAAACGTCAGTGACGTGTTCTGGCACCAGAAAGGACAAGACTTTGCGCCAAGTAGAGAAGAGGGTAGCAAGTACTGAGCTCGTTCCGACAGTGATGTGCTCATCAGGCTAGCGACCAGCTCCGTGCTTTCCTGTCTGTCTGTCTGTCGTCTGTCTGTCTGTTTGTCTGTCTGCCTGACTGTCTGTCGGTTTCTAAAAGCAGTGGATGAAAATAGCTCGTTTCAAAACCACATCCGTTCTTTTCAGTGGACGCAAGCTGATATTTTAGTTGTCACACTCTCATTGCAGCGCTGACTTTTTGGTGACCACCCTGACTAGGAAGCCAGTGCCCTTACAGGAGATTTAGTCCTGCACTTCCTGGAACTTCTAACCCGTCCCCCCCCCCACCCCCACTCCTTCCACAAGACATTGAACGGTGTTCTGGGTGCTAGTCTTTCGAATGAGACGATAAACCGAGGTCCTGAGGTCACGTAATAGAACCCACGGCAAACAAATGGTTTGTCTATGGCAAAGCTCTTCAGAAAAATCCACTTTACTAGTGAAAAAAGTATTTAAAAGGAAAAAAAAAAGTATAAATAAAAATGAAGAAAAATAAATCTTATATATACATACACGTATGTATACATTGGGAAGACCAGTCCGAAGGCGGGGCCGAGTCTTCTCACTCCGCCGCTTTAACTTTCCCCAAACGGAGACTGGAACCCACTGACACCTGGTGGAGTGAGGAAAATCGGAGTACAGTGCCTTTCTCCAGAACACAGCACCGTGCCGAAACGGGGCCTCGAACCCTGACCGCTGGTCAACACTGGGTCTGACTGCTGACTGGCTCACCCACGGTGCCTCCCAGTCCACACTATGGTCCTACATGGAGTGAGGGGGAGTCAGGGAAAGGGTGGGGATGTGAGGTTGATAGACAGACAGACAGACAGGCAGACAGACAGACAGACAGAGGGGGCAGAGGGTGTGGGAATGACAAAAAGAGACAGAGAGAGGAAGACGGAAAAAGTCAGTTGGAAAGGCTGGCAGACAGGGCAGTGACATAGATAACAGAAAGAGAGAGGGGTGGAAGGAACAGAGAGAGAGAGGCGTGAACACACACACACACACACACACACACACACACACACACGCACGCACGCACACACACGCACGCACACACACACACACGCACGCATGCACATTCACATACCGAACACAAACATCACATATACCAAACACTCGCACACACACTCGATGTAATTTTTTGGACAGTTTTATTGGACCATGTATTCTACATGCACTTGCGTGCAAATGCGCGCGCACACACACACACAAACAGAGATAGAGTGACAGAGAGAGACAGAGACACAGAGAGAGACAGACAGACAGAAACAGAGAGTTCGAACAGAGTTCGGTTTCCGCACATAATGCGTCAACCATTTCACAGGCTTTCACCCCTTTTGCAGAACATTTTTTCCAGCTGGCTAAATGCTGTCCCTGCATCACGCAACGTGCCCACCTTTTTCCGTCAGGCAGGAACAGCCTCTGAAGCCTTTCATCGTAATCTGGGATTTCCCTTCAGCACCGCAACGCTGAAAAGTGCAAGAAACCATCAGACAGCACACTGGACCCTATCAAGTTCTGCTGGCATCAGTTCAGGGAAAAAACTACACTGGTATGGCCAGGAAACATGATTCAATGGCCTTGCTAAAACAATCCTCCAAGGAAGTGTTGAGGGAGAGAGACAGAGGGGAAGACAGAAAAACAACATTAAAAACAACAACAAACAACTACGAGGAAGTGACAACATTACAGAACGGACAGGGAAACCATTTGTAGAGACCCTGGCTTTGACACACAACTGACAGGCTTGGAGGAATCTGGTGAACAGCTCTGTGCGGCGTCACAAGGACACTTTGCTGGGATAAGAATGTCTGTTCCTATCACACGAAGGTCTTTTGTGAACAAGTTCCCGAGTTCAGCAGTTAAGGTGGTGTGAAGCGTACAAGTGCGTTGTATCAGTATCAGTAGGAATGAATTGCAGAGTAGTCGTAGTTATCTTTGTTGTTTTTGTTGTTGTTGTAGCAGCAGCAGTTATAGCAGTTGTATAACAATTGTAATAACTGGACGGTTTGTGTGTGTGGGGTGGGGGTACATAAGATTTATAAAAAAGTTTAAAAAATCAAACATCTGTTTTTGAATTTTTTATTCTAATCAAATGTGTGCCTTTTGATATTTAGTTCCTACAAGTACTCCTGAAGTACTGAGAGCATTTACAGTAGAAAACTATGAATGCTGATGAAATATTTTTGGACAATATTACGTATTACCTGTTTTCTGTGTATGGGTTGTGGAAAATATTTCATTATCCAAAGCCGATTTTTATCTTAAATTTAAAAAAAAAATCTTTTACTTTTTGCTGCCCCATCATCTGCACCGTTTCAGTGGCATTACTCCCAAGCCGCTCATTTAGATTCCCCCATACACGGCCACACCCGGGTTCGTCCGTCACAGTTCCAGCATCGGCAGTCCGCAGGGAACCATTGATCTTAGGTCGCCAGGAGGCCACACACCAGAGGAGACCCTGCACTGCTGCAGAGTCACTTCGGTGGTGTTCAGTGGTGACTGTTCTGATTTAACGTGGTTCGTCCGTCGGGATCGACGAGGACCATCTAGTCATCCTGGGGGTGGGTGGGTTTGGCCTTGTGGGTGTGCAGATGACTGGTCAGGCCAATCCGCGCCCGGAAGGTTCTGACGCAGTGTAGACAGGGGATGGGGGCGGCTGTCGGGGACTTGCTGGCACTGCTTTTCCTGGCCTGTCTGCGTTGCTCTGCTGCAGCGATTCTGTTGGCCTCACAGGATTTGGCGCCTTTGTGGACAGCTGAACGCCAATTTGGTCTGTCCATTGCATTCAGCTCCCATGTGTCGTGGCTGATGTTGAAGGCCTGATTTAACGTACTTAGGATACCACCTACTAAGCCCCCTACTAACGACAATAATGGCTTAATCGCGGAGCCAGACTGAGTGAGCGTCCCTCCCAGAGTGGAGACCGCCACCACGTCCCTCAAACGACAGCTCCCAATGAATCTACCGACATTGAAGACATTGACAGGACTCACCCCAAGCACGGAAGTGGAGGGGTATCGAAACTGAGGTCACCATGAGAGCAGGCCATGAAAGGCCACAGACTTTGAGAATGTTTTGTTTATATTGATGGTGATGAAGGAGGAGGAGGATGACGATGTTGCTATGCAGGTTCATTTTGGTTTGGAACTGAGTGACAAGGCTGTACTCTACGCTTCCTGTTATAATGATATCCCGGCGTTAACCAGGCCCGATAGATGCAGACACTTGCGGTGTTGGTCAGGTAATTAGAGCAACACACCCAAAGACGCATCCTTGAAGTGGATGATACCCAACTGTGTGGTCCCAGTCTCCCCATTTAAGCCCACAGCACACTCAACTCTGGGTGGGAGCCGGCCACGGGCCGAAAAACCCACCTCCGCTGGGATTCGAACCCGCGTCCTCCCAGCCGTCAGTCCGCGACGCTAACCACTTCGCCACGGCGGCTTGTGACTTATTATTATTATTATCTTTTTCTCACTACGTGTTATTCGTATGCAATAATTGTCTTTCTCCCTGTCTGTCTGTTTCTGTCTGGTGTCCATCTCACCTTTATCTTACCTCTTTCTCTTCCTCTGTTTGTCTGTCACCTTTATCTTACCTCTTTCTCTTCCTCTGTCTGTCTGTCACCTTTATCTTACCTCTTTCTCTTCCTCTGTTTGTCTGTCACCTTATCTTACCTCTTTCTCTTCCTCTGTTTGTCTGTCACCTTATCTTACCTCTTTCTCTTCCTCTGTTTGTCTGTCACCTTATCTTACCTCTTTCTCTTCCTCTGTCTGTCTCTCATCTTTATCTTACCTCTTTCTCTTCCTCTGTTTGTCTGTCACCTTATCTTACCTCTTTCTCTTCCTCTGTCTGTCTCTCATCTTTATCTTACCTCTTTCTCTTCCTCTGTCTGTCTCTCATCTTTATCTTACCTCTTTCTCTTCCTCTGTCTGTCTCTCATCTTTATCTTACCTCTTTCTCTTCCTCTGTTTGTCTCTCACCTTTATCTTACCTCTTTCTCTTCCTCTGTTTGTCTGTCACCTTATCTTACCTCTTTCTCTTCCTCTGTTTGTCTGTCTCTCACCTTTATCTTACCTCTTTCTCTTCCTCTGTTTGTCTCTCACCTTTATCTTACCTCTTTCTCTTCCTCTGTTTGTCTGTCACCTTTATCTTACCTCTTTCTCTTCCTCTGTTTGTCTCTCACCTTTATCTTACCTCTTTCTCTTCCTCTGTTTGTCTGTCACCTTATCTTACCTCTTTCTCTTCCTCTGTTTGTCTGTCACCTTATCTTACCTCTTTCTCTTCCTCTGTTTGTCTCTCACCTTTATCTTACCTCTTTCTCTTCCTCTGTTTGTCTGTCACCTTTATCTTACCTCTTTCTCTTCCTCTGTTTGTCTGTCACCTTATCTTACCTCTTTCTCTTCCTCTGTTTGTCTGTCACCTTATCTTACCTCTTTCTCTTCCTCTGTTTGTCTCTCACCTTTATCTTACCTCTTTCTCTTCCTCTGTTTGTCTCTCACCTTTATCTTACCTCTTTCTCTTCCTCTGTCTGTCTCTCACCTTTATCTTACCTCTTTCTCTTCCGCTGTCTGTCTGTCACCTTTATCTTACCTCTTTCTCTTCCTCTGTCTGTCTCTCACCTTTATCTTACCTCTTTCTCTTCCTCTGTTTGTCTGTCACCTTATCTTACCTCTTTCTCTTCCTCTGTTTGTCTCTCACCTTTATCTTACCTCTTTCTCTTCCTCTGTTTGTCTCTCACCTTTATCTTACCTCTTTCTCTTCCTCTGTTTGTCTGTCTCTCACCTTTATCTTACCTCTTTCTCTTCCTCTGTCTGTCTCTCATCTTTATCTTACCTCTTTCTCTTCCTCTGTTTGTCTCTCATCTTTATCTTACCTCTTTCTCTTCCTCTGTTTGTCTGTCTCTCACCTTTATCTTACCTCTTTCTCTTCCTCTGTTTGTCTGTCACCTTATCTTACCTCTTTCTCTTCCTCTGTTTGTCTGTCACCTTATCTTACCTCTTTCTCTTCCTCTGTTTGTCTCTCACCTTTATCTTACCTCTTTCTCTTCCTCTGTTTGTCTCTCACCTTTATCTTACCTCTTTCTCTTCCTCTGTCTGTCTCTCACCTTTATCTTACCTCTTTCTCTTCCTCTGTTTGTCTCTCACCTTTATCTTACCTCTTTCTCTTCCTCTGTCTGTCTCTCACCTTTATCTTACCTCTTTCTCTTCCTCTGTTTGTCTGTCACCTTATCTTACCTCTTTCTCTTCCTCTGTCTGTCTCTCACCTTTATCTTACCTCTTTCTCTTCCTCTGTCTGTCTGTCACCTTTATCTTACCTCTTTCTCTTCCTCTGTCTGTCTGTCTCTCTGAATATTCTTCTGTTATTTATCTATCTGCCTATGTCTCCGTCTCTGCCTCTCTCTCTCTCTTTCTCTTTCACACTCTCTCTCTCTCTCTCTGTGTCTCTCTTCAGGGCGGGGACTGGATGTAAAAAAGCACATTATCCTCGAAATAAAGAATTTTGTCTTGTCTTGTCTTGTCGTCTCTCACTCCCTTTGTCTCTATTTTTCAGTCCCACAGATAACAAGAAAATCACTCACATCGAATTTTCTGTGACAAAGAAACAGCAGGATACACCTTTCGCGATGAAAGGCTGGACATTTGGCCTGGAGTGTTGTACTGTGGAAGGAGCCTGGGAATCCTGCACTGCTGCCATTATCGGCACTGTGCCAATGCAAAGCACACAATTTGACTGCCTTCTGTTCTTTACACTGCTAACTAAATCGAACATTGTCTCAAACATGGTTTGTGTAATGCTCACAATTTGAGTGCCTTTTTCACAGCCAACTGAATCAAACATCGGTTCAAAAACTACTCTAACGGGAAAGGCTGAGAAGAAAAAGAAGTTGGCCCCACCCACTTGTGTGACTGTGTACAAACGGTAATGCACACGCAACTGCACCAAAGAAAAGGGTTTAATGTCAGTTCAGAATCAGGCGTTGTTGACTGAGCCTGCCAAGAAACCTGAAGACACAGACAGACATGGCTGCACGGTGAGGTGGACGAACAGAACGCCGGAGAGGAAGAAGGACGAGGAGAAGGGGGTGGGGCAGTGGGGGGCAGGGTGAGGGCTGACCACTTCCTGTCTCTGTCCCCACTGCAGCGCGGCAAAAGTGGCCCCGTGTTCGGCCATGTCTGGTTCGATTCTCCAGTCTGGGAGCAGATTTCTTGGCTCAGGTTCTTCTCCTGTTACAGGATGTGAGATGGATGAGAAGAAAGCTGAAAGACTGTTGGTCAGTGGTGTCAGATGGATGAGATGAAAGCTGAAAGACTGTTGGTCAGTGGTGTCAGATGGATGAGATGAAAGCTGAAAGACCGTTGGTCAGTGGTGTCAGATGGATGAGATGAAAGCTGAAAGACTGTTGGTCAGTGGTGTCAGATGGATGAGATGAAAGCTGAAAGACTGTTGGTCAGTGGTGTCAGATGGATGAGATGAAAGCTGAAAGACCGTTGGTCAGTGATGTCAGATGGATGAGATGAAAGCTGAAAGACTGTTGGTCAGTGGTGTGTGATGGATGAGATGAAAGCTGAAAGACTGTTGGTCAGTGGTGTCAGATGGATGAGATGAAAGCTGAAAGACTGTTGGCCAGTGGTGTCAGATGGATGAGAAGAAAGCTGAAAGACCGTTGGTCAGTGGTGTCAGATGGATGAGATGAAAGCTGAAAGACTGTTGGTCAGTGGTGTGTGATGGATGAGATGAAAGCTGAAAGACTGTTGGTCAGTGGTGTGAGATGGATGAGATGAAAGCTGAAAGACTGTTGGTCAGTGGTGTCAGATGGATGAGATGAAAGCTGAAAGACCGTTGGTCAGTGGTGTCAGATGGATGAGATGAAAGCTGAAAGACTGTTGGTCAGTGGTGTCAGATGGATGAGATGAAAGCTGAAAGACTGTTGGTCAGTGGTGTCAGATGGATGAGATGAAAGCTGAAAGACCGTTGGTCAGTGGTGTCAGATGGATGAGATGAAAGCTGAAAGACTGTTGGTCAGTGGTGTGTGATGGATGAGATGAAAGCTGAAAGACTGTTGGTCAGTGGTGTCAGATGGATGAGATGAAAGCTGAAAGACTGTTGGCCAGTGGTGTCAGATGGATGAGAAGAAAGCTGAAAGACTGTTGGTCAGTGGTGTCAGATGGATGAGATGAAAGCTGAAAGGACTGTCGGTCAGTGGTGTCAGATGGATGAGATGAAAGCTGAAAGACTGTTGGTCAGTGGTGTGTGATGGATGAGATGAAAGCTGAAAGACTGTCGGTCAGTGGTGTCAGATGGATGAGATGAAAGCTGAAAGACTGTTGGTCAGTGGTGTCAGATGGATGAGATGAAAGCTGAAAGACCGTTGGTCAGTGGTGTCAGATGGATGAGATGAAAGCTGAAAGACTGTTGGTCAGTGGTGTGTGATGGATGAGATGAAAGCTGAAAGACTGTTGGTCAGTGGTGTCAGATGGATGAGATGAAAGCTGAAAGACTGTTGGCCAGTGGTGTCAGATGGATGAGAAGAAAGCTGAAAGACCGTTGGTCAGTGGTGTCAGATGGATGAGATGAAAGCTGAAAGACTGTTGGTCAGTGGTGTGTGATGGATGAGATGAAAGCTGAAAGACTGTTGGTCAGTGGTGTGAGATGGATGAGATGAAAGCTGAAAGACTGTTGGTCAGTGGTGTCAGATGGATGAGATGAAAGCTGAAAGACCGTTGGTCAGTGGTGTCAGATGGATGAGATGAAAGCTGAAAGACTGTTGGTCAGTGGTGTCAGATGGATGAGATGAAAGCTGAAAGACTGTTGGTCAGTGGTGTCAGATGGATGAGATGAAAGCTGAAAGACCGTTGGTCAGTGGTGTCAGATGGATGAGATGAAAGCTGAAAGACTGTTGGTCAGTGGTGTGTGATGGATGAGATGAAAGCTGAAAGACTATTGGTCAGTGGTGTCAGATGGATGAGATGAAAGCTGAAAGACTGTTGGCCAGTGGTGTCAGATGGATGAGATGAAAGCTGAAAGGACTGTTGGTCAGTGGTGTCAGATGGATGAGATGAAAGCTGAAAGACTGTTGGTCAGTGGTGTCAGATGGATGAGATGAAAGCTGAAAGACTGTTGGTCAGTGGCGTGTGTTGGAAATTGTGGAGCTCTTTGGTTGACGTCAGTCTGAGAATTTGAAACTTTTAAAAGACTACTGTCTTTAAGAGAGGTGGCTGTGTGTGTGTATGTGTGTGTGTGTGTGTGTGTGTGTGTGTGTGTGTGTGTGTGTGTCTGTGTATGTCTGTGTCTGTGTGTCTGTGTGTGTGTCTGTGTGTATGTCTGTGTGTCTGTGTCTGTGTGTGTCTTTGTTTCTGTGTCTGTGTGTGCGCGTGTGTATGCTCACGCGCGCGCGTACTATATGTGTGTTTATGTGAGTGTGCGCTTGTGAACACATGGCACCACTTGTTTCCGTCGCCTATTTTTCAAACAACTTTGAAGATCAACGTTGGAAAGTTTTACGACTGTTACGTTCAAGCCACAAGTTACACAGACAGTCAATTGACTCTTTTCCGGGAGAGATAAGTGACTGGTGTGTGTGCGTTCCCTGAAGCAGTCAGCTCTGTGCACCGTGTTGGACATGCCTCCTTTCCCTCCACTTTACGTCACTGCTCTCCCCTTTCATGGGGAAACAAGGTGGTACGGCCATATCAACACTCTGTCATCTCTTCCATGGCGTACAGTTTTCGTGTGAATGACAGTTATACTTTTTGCATCGTCTTGAACCAGGAAATTTTATCTCGTGTTATTTCTGCATGCTGTTTCACATCAACATCATATCTATATCTGCACGGAAGGGGGCGCTGTGAGTCGGTCAGGCATTGAACTTCCGATTCAGCTTCACCGGAAATTGGAGTTAGAGGTCCCTTTCAGCATGGTGGTGTATCCTGTGAAAGGTGCTGTACTCCCAGTGTTCTCACTCCACATGGTGTATCCTGTGAAAGGTGCTGTACTCCCAGTGTTGTCACTCCACATGGTGTATCCTGTGAAAGGCGCTGTACTCCCAGTGTTCTCACTCCACATGGTGTATCCTGTGAATGAAAGGCGCTGTACTCCCAGTGTTGTCACTCCACATGGTGTATCCTGTGAAAGGCGCTGTACTCCCAGTGTTCTCACTCCACATGGTGTATCCTGTGAATGAAAGGCGCTGTGCTCCCAGTGTTCTCACTCCACATGGTGTATCCTGTGAATGAAAGGTGCTGTACTCCCAGTGTTCTCACTCCACATGGTGTATCCTGTGAAAGGCGCTGTACTCCCAGTGTTCTCACTCCACATGGTGTATCCTGTGAAAGGCGCTGTACTCCCAGTGTTCTCACTCCACATGGTGTATCCTGTGAAAGGTGCTGTACTCCTCACTCCACATGGTGTATCCTGTGAAAGGCGCTGTACTCCCAGTGTTCACACTCCACATGGTGGTGTATCCTGTGAATGAAAGGTGCTGTACTCCCAGTGTTCTCACTCCACATGGTGGTGTATCCTGTGAAAGGTGCTGTACTCCCAGTGTTCTCACTCCACATGGTGTATCCTGTGAAAGGTGCTGTACTCCCAGTGTTCTCACTCCACATGGTGTATCCTGTGAAAGGTGCTGTACTCCTCACTCCACATGGTGTATCCTGTGAAAGGCGCTGTACTCCCAGTGTTCTCACTCCACATGGTGTATCCTGTGAATGAAAGGCGCTGTACTCCCAGTGTTCTCACTCCACATGGTGTATCCTGTGAATGAAAGGCGCTGTACTCCCAGTGTTGTCACTCCACATGGTGTATCCTGTGAAAGGTGCTGTACTCCCAGTGTTCTCACTCCACATGGTGTATCCTGTGAATGAAAGGTGCTGTACTCCCAGTGTTCTCACTCCACATGGTGTATCCTGTGAAAGGCGCTGTGCTCCCAGTGTTCTCACTCCACATGGTGTATCCTGTGAATGAAAGGCGCTGTACTCCCAGTGTTGTCACTCCACATGGTGTATCCTGTGAAAGGCGCTGTACTCCCAGTGTTCTCACTCCACATGGTGTATCCTGTGAATGAAAGGCGCTGTACTCCCAGTGTTCTCACTCCACATGGTGTATCCTGTGAAAGGTGCTGTACTCCCAGTGTTGTCACTCCACATGGTGTATCCTGTGAAAGGTGCTGTACTCCCAGTGTTCTCACTCCACATGGTGTATCCTGTGAATGAAAGGCGCTGTACTCCCAGTGTTCTCACTCCACATGGTGTATCCTGTGAATGAAAGGCGCTGTACTCCCAGTGTTGTCACTCCACATGGTGTATCCTGTGAAAGGCGCTGTACTCCCAGTGTTCTCACTCCACATGGTGGTGTATCCTGTGAATGAAAGGCGCTGTACTCCCAGTGTTCTCACTCCACATGGTGGTGTATCCTGTGAATGAAAGGCGCTGTACTCCCAGTGTTCTCACTCCACATGGTGTATCCTGTGAAAGGTGCTGTGCTCCCAGTGTTCTCACTCCACATGGTGTATCCTGTGAAAGGCGCTGTGCTCCTCACTCCACATGGTGTATCCTGTGAAAGGTGCTGTACTCCTCACTCCACATGGTGTATCCTGTGAAAGGCGCTGTACTCCCAGTGTTCTCACTCCACATGGTGTATCCTGTGAATGAAAGGTGCTGTACTCCCAGTGTTGTCACTCCACATGGTGTATCCTGTGAAAGGCGCTGTACTCCCAGTGTTCTCACTCCACATGGTGTATCCTGTGAAAGGCGCTGTGCTCCCAGTGTTGTCACTCCACATGGTGTATCCTGTGAATGAAAGGTGCTGTACTCCCAGTGTTCTCACTCCACATGGTGTATCCTGTGAAAGGTGCTGTGCTCCCAGTGTTCTCACTCCACCATGACAGTGCGTTAGGTCCATGCATATGCAGACATTTCACTTGGTATAACAAAGGTCTATGACTGTGTTGAACAGGTGTTTGAGGTGTTCAGGGTTCTCTTCTGATCCTTTCGTTTCCTCTTTCCTGTCTTGTAGCGGGCATACAGCTGGGTTGTGTCATCTGCTGGTCCCATCCATAATCTTCCACGCCCCTTTTTTGGTTCCTTGATTGTATCATGCAGTGGGTCGTGGTGGTTTTCCGGTGCTCTGAAATAGGCTGACACCTGTTGTCACTTGTGCCTGGTCTGCATTGAAGGAAGGTGAGGCAGGTATTCCATGGTGTCAATGCAGTGTTTTTTGCTGTTCCCAGAATCAGCTTCATTTTGAAATCTTTAAAGCAGGTGTGGCGCGGTGTATATGGATCAGTCTGTACGCTTTAAGACCTACTCGAAACTTAGACTAGAACGAAACAAAAACAAAAACAAAATTACCACCACAACAACAAACAAACATATTTTTGAGAGTCATCGTTCATTCCACTTGCAGGAAAACCAAATGCATTTCAAGTCACTTTCAAGGTGTCGTCTGTTTGGTTTGGTTTGTTCGCGTTGTTTGTTCATCGTGCGTTTTGTTCACTGGTTCCTTTTTTCTTCTTTTTTTTTTTTTTATCAAGTGTCAGTTTGTTATTGTGTTTCTCACGTTATCGGTTACGATTCATACGTTTAAACAATTTTCAACATTTGATCGTTTATATGTTGTTTTTTTGTTTTTTTCAAGTCACCCAATAAGTATATAAGAAATAGCTAACTAACTAAAGAGACAGATAAATAAATATTGAAAATGGACAGACTGACAGACAGACAAACAAATGGAATCCATTACCTCCCTTTGCTCCAGACCTTCCTCACACAAGGGACGCACAATGAACGGTTAAGATGTAACGTGTGTGCATGGCCCAGGTTTTGTGCAAACAAACGGCCATCAACTGCTGGAATGGGACTCAGTGCGCTATGGCTGGAAATGCCTTGTTGGCAATCGATACATCGTCCATTGGTAGATGTTACCTGCAACCTTGGCTGGTACACTCCGAAGCGTTACCACGACAGCCAGATCGTTTTTACCACTTCGCCATTATGCTGCACACAATGTGCTCTCAGCTCAACAGCTCTCTGGTCGTTCTCTCTGTGGCGATCTGCCATCGCCCCCCTGAGCCAGTGTACACTGTAAGACGCTGCGCCAAGAAACTGAACTGTCTCTTATGTTTTTCAAGTCCTTTTCTGGCCGGGAGCTCTTTGCTTGCCGTGCTCTTCTGCCGTCTGCTTCCGATAGTTGTCTCAACAGTCGGGAGTTCACGGCTCTTGATTTTTTTTTTATCCCAAGAGTTGTGAAGTGTGGGTCCACCTCCCTTTGGCTTTTTGCTTCTCCCCTTTCCACACCCACCCCCCGCCCCCATAGTGTTTGAACAGCTGTACACATTTTGGATATATCTTTGTATTTCTTGGATGTGTCTTTGTATATAATCCACATATGTTTTGTCCCTTGAAATTAGTAGACTTGTGTGCATGAACATGTTCACATTTTATTTGGCACACAGTATACATATTCCATCGCCGTAAAAGACATAGAAGACTTGACAGTCGTGGGAATTACCTTGAAAATCAGGGTTTTTCCATCTGCCAATGAATTTCAGGTTGTGGAGCCGTCATGTGCGTAGCAGTACAGGAATGTGATTTTTTTTTTTTTTTCAATTTTAGCTTAAACGTTTAAAGGTCCCAGGGCAGTGCATTCATATCCACTGTGTCCAGGGCTTAGCAAAGAAAGGCAGTGAATTCATATCCACTGTGTCCAGGGCTTGGCAAAGAAAGGCAGTGAATTCATATCCACTGTGTCCAGGGCTCGGCATAGGAAGCCAGTGAATTCATATCCACTGTGTTCAGGGCTGGGCATAGGAAGGCAGTGAATTCATATCCACTGTGTTCAGGGCTCGGCATAGGAAGACAGTGAATTCATATCTACTGTGTTCAGGGCTGGGCATAGGAAGACAGTGAATTCATATCCACTGTGTCCAGGGCTGGGCATAGGAAGGCAGTGAATTCATATCCACTGTGTCCAGGGCTGGGCATAGGAAGACAGTGAATTCATATCCACTGTGTTCAGGGCTGGGCATAGGAAGGCAGTGAATTCATATCCACTGTGTCCAGGGCTCGGCATAGGAAGGCAGGGCCCAGTCCTCTCCTTCCACAGTTTGACCTTCCGCAACAGAAGTCAGGTACCCGTTCACACCTGGGTGAAGTCAGATACCCGTCCGCATCTGGATGAAGTAAGGAAGCCATTCACACTGGGTGAAGTCAGGTAGCCGTTCACACCTGGGTGAAGTCAGGTCGCCATTCACACTGGGTGAAGTCAGGTAGCCGTTCACACTGGGTGAAGTCAGGTAGCCATTCACACCTGGGTGAAGTCAGGTAGCCATTCACACCTGGGTGAAGTCAGGTAGCCATTCACACCTGGGTAAAGTCAGGTAGCCGTTCACACTGGATGAAGTCAGGTAGCCGTTCACACCTGGGTGAAGTCAGGTAGCCATTCACACTGGGTGAAGTCAGGTAGCCGTTCACACCTGGGTGAAGTCAGGTAGCCATTCACACTGGGTGAAGTCAGGTAGCCGTTCACACCTGGGTGAAGTCAGGTAGCCGTTCACACCTGGATGAAGTGAGAAAAATCAGAGTGAAGTGCCTTTACCATTAACACAACGCCTTTACCATTAACACAACGCCTTTACCATTATCATTCACAACGCCTTTACCATTAACACAACGCCTTTACCATTAACACAACGCCTTTACCATTACCATTAACACAACGCCTTTACCATTAACACAACGCCTTTACCATTAACACAACGCCTTTACCATTAACACAACACAACGCCTTTACCATTAACACAACGCCTTTACCATTAACACAACACCTTTACCATTAACACAACGCCTTTACCATTAACACAACGCCTTTACCATTAACACAACGCCTTTACCATTAACACAACGCCTTTACCATTAACACAACGCCTTTACCATTACCATTAACACAACGCCTTTACCATTAACACAACACAACGCCTTTACCATTAACACAACGCCTTTACCATTAACACAACGCCTTTACCATTAACACAACGCCTTTACCATTAACACAACGCCTTTACCATTAACACAACGCCTTTACCATTAACACAACACCTTTACCATTAACACAACGCCATGCCGGAACGGGGCACCGAACTCTGATCACTGGTGAACACTGGATAAAAAAGACCAACGCCTGACCCATTCTGCCACAGCGCCTCAGTGTAGATACACGGGCACTACAATACGTGCAAGTCATCAACTTCCTGAATTCACTTTGCACCTCGGAGAGGGAAGGAGGAGAGAGTTAGGTATGCCCCTAATCTCTCAAACACTGCTCAGTCTTCGAACGAAGCAAACGTTTATCCCTCCAATGACCAGCACCAAGTTTACATAGCATCAAGGAAGCGGGACAGACCAGAGGACCGACCTCTGCCGCAGCATGATGCTGAACGTCCAAACCACACACAGCAACGAGCCACGGGTCGTGGTTTGAGTGAAAGGGGATCGAGTTGAATTCTTTCCTGTCTTGCTGCTTGTTTTTCTCATTTTCTGTCCAAGATTTTCTGTAATGATTACATCAGATGTAGTGTCTGTGTGTTTGAGCTTGTCTGTCTCTGTCTCTGTCTCTGTCTCTGTCTCTGTCTCGATCTGTCTCTTCCTTACTAACTTTCTATGTTCGTGTGTCTGTCTGTCTGTCTGTTGCTGTCTGTCTCTCTCCCTCTCTTTGGTGCACGTACTCCGTGTGTGTGTGTGTGTGTGTGTGTGTGTGTGTGTGTGTGTTTCCACGCTGTAAGAGAAAAACAAATTATGGATGACGACTTAACGAAAAGGGTTGCAAACCAGCTGACAGATTTATGAGCTCTGCAATCAAAGGGAGGAGGGGTGGTGATGGACTTGAAGGAAGTGAGAAGGTGGGGGCTGGGCGGGGGGGGGGGGGGGGAACAGAGGGTCAATAGGGAGAGGAGAAGGTGGCTTAGCGGGGGCGTGGGGGGCGGGGGCGGGGGGTGGGGTGGGGGTGGGGGGCAACAAGTACGGTAACTCTACCGAACGTTTCCAAGTTTCTACGCTGTAAGAAAAAAAAAGCAAAAAAAGCGGATGATGGCAAATGGAAATGGGGTGTAAGCTGACAGGTTGATGTGCTCTGTCATCTTATAGGGCCAGGATGCAGGGTGGGGGAGAGTAAGTGGGTGGAGGGTGGGGGTGGGGGTTAAGTGAAGGGCGGGATTGGGGATAGTGTCAGTGTCGGTGTTGGGCGAAAATGAGAATGGTTGTTGGGAAAGTTTGGAGCGGAGATGAAAAGATATTTAGAAAAGGGGCAAATCTAATAGCCAGATTTATTATTTGACGATTCTTTCTTTCCTTCTTTTTAATTTCTTTCATGTGTTGTTTTCCCTGTTGTCTGTCTTTCTTTCTTTTTCCTCTTTCCTTGCTGTTTTTCTTTCTTGTTCAAACAGGAAGCCGGAAGTGATTTGCTTTTTCGTTTTTTTCGTTTTGTGGTTTAATGTTTCTTTTCTTTGTACAAGGTCAAAGTGCAGCACGTGGACACATCTTTCTGACCCGCCCTGCGTCACCAGGAAAGGACCGATCCTCTCAGCAAACGGAGTGAAATGATACGTTCTTTTGAATTTCAATGCTTACGTTAATACCGATAAACTTAACGATACGATAGTTTAAAGCAAAACACACACACACACACACGCACAAAGAGAGAGAGAGAGAGAGAGAGAGAGAGAGAGAGAGAGAGAGAGAGAGAGAGAGAGAGAAAGAAAGAAAGAAAGAAAGAAAAGAAAAGAAAGAAAGAAAGAAAGAAAGAAAGAAAAGGAAATACAAACAAAAAACCCATAACATTTATAATAAAGATTGATGGTGAGCAAATAAACGATTCCAAGATGGACGACCAAAATGGCGGATTAAAAAAAGACGGTTTAAATTCGTTAATGATTATAATGCCATGTCTTTTTTCGTAAATTGTATTTTACTGTAAAAGTACAAATGGTAAAACACACACACACACACACACACCCCACACACACACACCACACACACACAAACACTCACATGAGCATGAAACAAATGAAAGACAGCAAGTAAACAGACGATAATGAATTAAAGTCAAGCCATGGATTTCGTTCTAAATCCCCTTCCTTTTTCTACAAAAAACAAAAACAAACACACACACACACACACACACACACACACACACACACACACACACACACACACACACACACACACACACACACAAACCCCCCAAAAACAAACAAAAAACAAAACAAAAAAACACAAAAAAAAACAAAAAAACAAACAAACAAACAAACAAAAAACCAACCCAACAACAATCATCACCTATAGAAACGGAAAGTGAAAACCTGGGTTTCAGTTTCATTTTCTCAAGGAGGCGTCACTGCGTTCGGACAAATCCATAGACGCTACACCACATCTGCTGGGCAGATGCCCGACAGCAGCGTCACACAATGCGCTTAGTCAGGCTTTGCGTGCATGCATATATGTTTTGTTCCTATCAGAGTGGATTTGTTTTACAGAATTTTGCCAGACGACAACGCTCGTTGCCATGGGGTTTTCTTCAGTGCGCTAGATGAGTGCTGCACACGGGACCTCGGTTTATCGCCTCACTAGACACTCTGATTTTCCAGTCAAACTTGGGAGAAAGGGCTAGAGCAGGATTCGACCCCACGCCCTCACGGGCACTCTATATTGGCAGCTGAGCGTCTTAACCATTCTGCTGCCTTCCCCCTTAACTCAAAGGCCTTCCTCCTTAACTCAAACATAAAGCACTTTTGTAGAAGAGCTGCATTTCCCGTCGCCGATAATGTAAGCAAAACCACCCACACAGACCTGACTGTTCAACAAAGTGGGTGCAAGTTATGGCACAACTCTCCTGGACAGCCAGATGGATGCCACGCCCTCCAGAGCTACTGTGCATCTGCCTCTGAACAGACACAGGGAGGAGCTCCACTCAACACAGCATGAACACGCTCTGACCGCAGTGCAATTCGATCCTGAAAACAACAACGAACAACAGAACTGCATTCACATGCTTGGATAACTCACTGGACAGAAAGTGAAAGCACTGGGATGCGGAAAGGAGGAAAACATGGAAACAAACAAACCTGCGACACTTTGAGACTGGTTCAGTCGTTCCAAAGTGTGCCATTATATTGGTCCTTCGTCTTCTTATTCCTGACAGACGTGTGTCACTGTGTGTGGGGCTCCTTTCCTTCCACCCACCCCATCCCTGCATCCACACTTTTCGCCAACACAACGCTTGTATCCCAACATTCATTGCAGCATTGATTTCCGGTTCCGTCAGGCGCAATGTAGAGGGCAAGGAGTTCTGTGACGTGAGATGTGTGTGTGTGTGTGTGTGTGTGTGTGTGTGTGTGTGTGTGTGTGTGTGTTTCTATGTCTGTCTCTCTATCTGTCTGCATGTCTGTCCGCTTCTCTCTGTTTTTGTCTGTCTGTCTGTCTGTCTGTCTGTCTGTCTGCCTGTCTATCCAAATAAAGGAGCAAATCTGTTGGACAAAGTTTTATTTTCATTTTCATTCTTTTTTCCTTTCTTGATTTCTTTCGTGTCTTACTTGTTTTCGTGTTATTGTTCTTTTTTTCGGCGTATATTTTTCTCTTAATTTGTTTTCCTGTATTTCTTTATCTGGTTTTTCTTCTTCTTCTTCCCGAAACAGGAAGACGAGAATCTGATTTGCAAGAAACGTGACAATCAGAGCAAACCATTTTTGTTTGTGTTTTGTTTTTTGTTGCTGATAATTTTGTTTGATTTATCTCTCTTCTTCCAGCAAGTTAACAGGCAACCAGCCAAGAAAAAAAAAAACTTTCAAACTTGCCACAACATCACCCATTCTGAAGTGCATCTCTGTTCTGGTCCTTCATCTTATTTCTGTCAGTGGATACGAGGTTTGCGATATCACCCCTAAGCCCTCTCCCCCCTCCCTAACACACACACACACACACACACACACACACACACACACACACACACACACACACACACCTCCTGTCCACCCCGAACCTAACTACCCATACCATGAATATTCATTTACTGTTACCGATCTGCAATTCTTAACCCTTTCACCGCCAGTCAATTTAGAGTACAAAATTCCCTTATGGTATAAACACAGAAAAGACAGTGGCTAAGAACAGCTGGGGATTCCACCTGCGATGTATAGAAAATATGGCCTATTCTACCACCGAACATTAAGAGCAGTAGGTTCATGGATAACAGACCAATGAATGGTCACCTTTCAGTGACATGGGTCCTCTACCACGCCTGTGCATAAATGCGTGCTTGGCGGTGAAAGGGTTAACGACTGGGAACGAACGATTGAATACATGATAAAACTCATCACCAATTTCATTCAAATCACAGTGTACACTTTCTTTCTTGTCTTGAAGGCAGAGCGTTGGGGGTGGAGGGTTGGTGGGGGGGTTGGGGGGGGGGGGGGTTGGTGTCACGCTCTGTAAGAGAGCAGACCGGAAACCCCCACCCAGCCCAGCACTAACACCCTGACATCACAAACACAGACTACAACAATTCAGGGTTCACATACATTTAGTTAATCACACACCGAGCTTGCCAACAAACAATAACCACAACCCCGGCTGCAGCAACACTTAAATAACAGAATGGATAAATAATAACAGACCCCCCCACACACACACACACACACACCGACCCCCTCCCCCCTCCACAAAAACCAGAGCTTTAAGACATGGAAATACAAGCACAACGTTGATGATGAAGTAGTGACGACGACGAAGAACAGTGACGACGAACACGAAGAACAGTGACGACGAACACGAAGAACAGTGACGACGAACACGAAGAACAGTGACGACGAACACGAAGAACAGTGACGACGAACACGAAGAACAGTGACGACGAACACGAAGAACAGTGACGACGAACACGAAGAACAGCCAGACAGCCTAGCACCAGGCCAGAGACACGCTGGCGACGGAAGGCAGCGGCAACAGCCAACGGAGGCCTGGACTATGGAAGTCAAAGGCAGGCAGAGGGGTTCCCGGGGAGACTGGAGGGTCAGTGGAAGGGTAAGGAAGTCGGTGGATGACCACGGAAAGTTGGAACGCTGAAAACACTTCCAGAAGAGGTACCACTACCCCAAGGCTGGAAGTACACAGAACACAGAGACGAAGAGCACACGACCACTCGGAGGAAACTGATCCCCACTGACGAGCGTCCAGACTGGCAAACAGCCCTGAAGCACCCAAAGACTGGCACGGCTGCCTCTTCTGACAGTCGCGGGCGAAAAGCCCAGAATCTTGTCACTTGCTAACCAGGAAGAGGCTGATCTCAGTTCAGTGACATCCTGAACTGAGACTGAGACTGAGAATTACGTGCAATCAGCACAACCCACACTGCTCTCTAGCTAGATGGGGTGGGTGAACAAGGAGGTGATTAAGCACACATAACTGATTTATCATGAGATGTGACAGTTGGGGGTAGGGGTGGAGGGGGAGACTGGTGTAAAGGAGGGAATCTGATGGAGAACGTGTTTATCTTTATCTTTGTTTTCTTTTATTTCTTGATTTCCTTCCAGTCTTTCTTTTTCTTTCTTTCTTTCCTTCTTTTTCTTTCTTGTTTTCGCATTGATGTTGTTTCCAATCCATTCTTGTTTTCTGTCTTGGGTAGGTTTGTTTTCGTTTGGTTTTTTTTGTTTGTTTGTTTGTTTGGGTTTTTTTAATAGAAAAGGTTTCCTTGTATTTTTTTCTGTCTCCCCCTCTTTCCTGTTTTGTCGTCTTTCTGATGATAGCTTTTTGTCTTTTTCCTCCCTCTTTCTTTTGTATCCCTGTATTTGTATTTCCTTCCGTTATCTCTCTCTCTCTCTCTCTCTCTCTCTCTATATATATATATATATATATATATATATATATATCTTCTTTTATTCTTTCGCTTCCTGAAATAACAAGATGAACCTTGTTTTCGAGGAACGTGACAATCAGAACCTGACTTTCGTTTTTCAGTGATTTGTTTTGTCTCAATGCTTTCTTTCTTTTCTTTTTTGCACACACACGGGCACTCGGTAAAAACAAAACTGAAGTGTGCATTCATTTTCATTATCCCTTTTTTTTTCCAGTCTGGCCGTGCAGTATCGCACACACACACACACACACGCTTCCCATGAACCCCCATTCCCTCACTACCCTTACCATGACCCCTCCCCCCTCCCCGTTCCTCCGAACCACAGCTTTCGCCATAACAACTGTCTCCCAGCATGCCTCATGGCATCGATTTCCGGTTCCGGTCAGAAGCAGACAACAGGGCAAGGAGTACTGTGAACTGAGACATGTAGAAACTGGGGGTGTTTGCCATCTCTTTCTGCCTCTGTCTGTCTGTCTGTATGTATGTCTCTCTATGGAACTCACACTTGGCAGAAGACCAGAACACACTTGAGTGAGTGCACAGACGGGCGGCACGCTTCATAAAGAGGGATTACAAGTCACTGGACCCGGGACGTGTCACCCGGACGCTCCAGGAGCTAGGTTTGCCCACACTACAAGAGCCAAGGAAGCAACACAGGCTTGTCGCACTGTCTAAAGTGATAGAAGGCCAGGTTCCACCTCTATCACATGAGCAATTCCTGAGTCCTGCAGGCAATACCAAGAGGAAGATCAAAATGAAGACTTACACTGACCATGCGGCAACCAACATCATCGCCAAGCACGTGCACAAGAACAAAGTCCCCCAGGCAAGTTCAGAGCAGTATAAATGCTCATTCTTTGTCAGGACAGTAGCAGACTGGAACAAACTGGAGGAGGAGGTTGTACAGGCTGCCTCCCATGAGTAATTCAACCCCCCCCCCCCATCCCCAGCACCCACATCCTTCCCTCCCCGTCCCCCCACCCCCAATCCCCCCGCACCCACCTCCCACCTGGTTAGTGAGATGCAGCGCTGCAACAGGACATCTTTGAGCTCAACTCGGGGTGTCCGTTGGAGCAGTAGACCCCCACCCCCACCCCCAGCCCACCCTGCTAGAGAGACACAGTGCTGAACCAGGACATGTTGGAGAACAACTTGAGATCACCTGTGTCAGTTGGAGTAGAATATAAAGTTCTCTTCAGTATGGTTAGTTAAGTGAATTTATTTATATATATATATATATATATATATATATATATATATATATATATATATATATATATATATATGTATATGTGTGTGTGTGTGTGTGTGTGTGTGTGTGTGTGTGTGTGTGTGTGTGTGTGTGTGTGTGTGTACTTAAGTAAATAATATAGATTAGGACAATTAAAACGAAAATAGATAGATTTTTTGACTAATCAAAGCCATGTGCTCCCATCACCGTTGCGACGATAACCTGCAAAGGTTCCTGCAACGTATCGTTCCAGACTGCAGATTCCAGATTCCACATTTCTCCCTGTGTCAGTCCTTCTCTTTATGTCTTTTACTGTTTTTGTCTTCTGTTTTTTCTTTCACCGTGTGTGTGTGTGTGTGTGTGTGTGTGTGTGTGTGTGTGTGTGTGTGTGTGTGTGTCTGAGTGCGCAGGTGCGCGTCACTGTGTGTTTCGTTCTTAAATGGATAGCACATCACCACTTAAAACACACATCCAACGATAAACAGATCAATAGATAAATGAATATATAAATAGATAAATAAATAAACAAATAGATAAATGAATAAAATAAATAAATGAATGTGCCCACTCATCACGGGAAGCAACTGGTGGTTTCTTTCGGAACCGGCCAGTTAATTATCTCCCCTGTTTTTGTCCTCTTTGTCACCATGTCCGGTGTTGCCAAAGCGTGGATCCAGTGCCGGTGTTGCTAAAGCGTGGATCCAGTGTTGCTAAAGCGTGGATCCGGTGCCGGTGTTGCCAAAGCGTGGATCCAGTGTTGCTAAAGCGTAGATCCGGTGCCGGTGTTGCTAAAGCGTGGATCCGGTGCCGGTGTTGCCAAAGCGTGGATCCGGTGCCGGTGTTGCTAAAGCGTGGATCAAGTGTTGCTAAAGCGTAGATCCAGTGCCGGTGTTGCTAAAGCGTGGATCCAGTGTTGCTAAAGCGTGGATCCAGTGTTGCTAAAGCGTGGATCCAGTGCCGGTGTTGCTAAAGCGTGGATCCAGTGTTGCTAAAGCGTGGATCCGGTGCCGGTGTTGCTAAAGCGTGGATCCAGTGTTGCTAAAGCGTAGATCCGGTGCCGGTGTTGCTAAAGCGTGGATCCGGTGCCGGTGTTGCTAAAGCGTGGATCCAGTGTTGCTAAAGCGTGGATCCGGTGCCGGTGTTGCTAAAGCGTGGATCCAGTGTTGCTAAAGCGTAGATCCGGTGCCGGTGTTGCTAAAGCGTGGATCCAGTGTTGCTAAAGCGTAGATCCGGTGTTGCTAAAGCGTAGATCCGGTGTTGCTAAAGCGTAGATCCGGTGCCGGTGTTGCTAAAGCGTAGATCCGGTGTTGCTAAAGCGTAGATCCGGTGCCGGTGTTGCTAAAGCGTGGATCCAGTGTTGCTAAAGCGTGGATCCAGTGTTGCTAAAGCGTGGATCCAGTGTTGCTAAAGCGTGGATCCAGTGTTGCTAAAGCGTGGATCCAGTGTTGCTAAAGCGTGGATCCAGTGTTGCTAAAGCATGGACCCGGTGTTGGTGTTGCTAAAGCGTAGATCCGGTGCCGGTGTTGCTAAAGCGTAGATCCGGTGCCGGTGTTGCTAAAGCGTGGATCCGGTGTTGCTAAAGCGTAGATCCGGTGTTGCTAAAGCACCGATCCGTCCACGTGCCTAAGCAAGCAAAATGGCGACAGTTTTGAGTGAGGTCTGTTCATGTCTTCAAGAAGCACAGCTTTTAAGGTCAAGGTGTTTGTGACGAGGTTATATGTCTCATCAGGGCCGTAAGTCTCCGTCTTCACGTGCTCAAGGTGAGCTGTGCACGTGATGTGTGTCCACCTCCATGTCTTCCTCGTTTCGCAGATTATGTGGTCTACATTTTTGTATTGTTGTCATTGTAATCTTATATTGCCATGATTGTTCAGTATCTGTAAATGTGACTCACTCTGGTGAAAAAAAGTTAAGAAAAATCCAGCTTCATTGTTTAAACATTTCTTTAGACGGGCGCAAAAGCCGAGTTGGACTTAAGTCAGAAGTCCCGGGTTCGAATCTCGGTAACGGCGCCTGGTGGGTAAAGGGTGGAGATTTTTCCGATCTCCCAGGTCAACATAATTATGTGTAGACCTGCTTGTGCCTGAAACCCCTTCGTGTGTATACGCAAGCGGTAGATCAAATACGCTTGTTAAAGATGCTGTAATCCATGTCAGCGTTCGGTGTGTTATGGAAACAAGAACACACCCAGCATGCAGACCCCCAAAACAGACCATGGCTGCCTAGATGGCGGGGTAAAAACGGTCATACACGTAAAAGCCCACTTGTGTGTACACGAGTGAATGTGGGTTTTGTAGCCCACTGACGAAGAAGAAGAAGAAACATTTCTTTAAAAAGACTGCAAAGACATCCGTCATATGACTTGTATGTCGTATTGTCTCAAGAAATATCATGTCATTGTCAATATTATCACACACACAATATTGTCACACACACACACACACACACACACACACACACACACACACACACACACACACACACACACATACACACACAGGCATACTAGCAGGTACATGCTCAAACATACCCCATGGACACCACCATCACCACCACCACCACCACCACATCCAACAACAACTGTAAATTCATATCAGTATAGAGGGACAACTCTGTCAGCTATGTCGGAAACTATGGCTAGGGGCTAGGGTGGGCGGACAGAGGGGTAAGCACGGTAATGTGGCTGGGGGGTGGGCGGACAGAGGGGTAAGCACGGTACTGTGGCTGGGTGGTGGGTGGGCGGACAGAGGGGTAAGCACGGTAATGTGGCTGGGGGGTGGGCGGGCAGAGGGGTAAGCACGGTAATGTGGCTGGGGGGTGGGCGGTCAGAGGGGTAAACACGGTAATGTGGCTGGGGGGTGGGCGGACAGAGGGGTAAGCACGGTAATGTGGCTGGGGGGTGGGCGGGCAGAGGGGTAAGCACGGTAATGTGGCTGGGGGGTGGGCGGGCAGAGGGGTAAGCACGGTAATGTGGCTGGGGGTTGGTGGGCGGGCAGAGGGGTAAACACGGTAATGTGGCTGGGGGGTGGGCGGACAGAGGGGTAAGCACGGTAATGTGGCTGGGGGGTTGGTGGGCGGACAGAGGGGTAAGCACGGTAATGTGGCTGGGAGGTTGGTGGGCGGACAGAGGGGTAAGCACGGTAATGTGGCTGGGGGTGGGCGGACAGAGGGGTAATGTTGCCCCACACGTCCTCACGTTTCGCTGCCAGGGGAAAAAAAGACATAATATTTCTGCACACACACAAAAACAGAAGAAGAAGAAAACAAACAAACAAACAAACAAACAAAGAAAAAGAAAAAAAGAAAAGAAAAGAAAAGCCGCAAAACGATCGATGACTACAAAACGCAACGGGGTGTAAGCTGACAGATTTATGTGCTCTGTCATCTCAGGGAGGGTGTGTGTGGTGGGGGCGTGGGGAGAGAGTGGGAGAGGCCTGAGTGGGGGGTGAGGGGGCGTGTGGAGGGGTGGGTGGTGTGGAGGAGAAGGACAAGGAGAGGGGTGCTGGGGCGTGGGGGGTTGGCATGGAGGGCTGATCTTGAGAGCAGAAATGAGGACGCTTGTCAAGAGGTGCTGAGGAGGGCCGGGGTAGAGTTATGGAAAGGAGTACATTTTACAGCATTTTTTTTTTTATCTTACATTTTGATTCTGTCTGTTTATCTGTCTGTCTGTCTGTCTTTATTTGCTTTATTTTATTTTGTGTCTCCCTTGTTCTTGCTTGCTTTCTTTCTTTTTAATTTTGTTTTGTTTTGTTTATATCATACTTATTATTTATTTTTTTGTCTCTTTCTGCCTTATTCTTTCTTGCTTCCTCTCTATGGCGTTTCTTTATTATTTCTTTATCGTGTGCTTTCGTTCTCGTTTACTTGTTTGGCTCGGCCTAACTTTTTTTTCCCTTCATTTCTGTCTTTCCTGATTTCTTCCTTGTTGTGTGTAAAAAAACAAACAAACAAACAAACAACAACAACAGGAAAATTAAAATTGTTTTTACGTTTCAACAAATATATCCTAAATTCATTTTTTATACATTAATATATTTCTTTCTTCTTTTTTTTTTCTTTTTTTTTTTTTGGTTTGTTTGTTTGTTTGTTATGCATTAACTTATTTCTTTCTTCTTTTTGTCTTGTCTTTGTTTGTTTGGTTTAAAAACTGAAAGGCAAAGTTAGAGGTCCTATAACCTTTTCCGGGCATCAGGGCGGTGAACCCATACCCATTGTATTAGTGCTCGGTATTGGACTGCCGGACCTAATCCTCTCCTTCCAGCGGTTTAACTTTCTTCAAACGAGGTGAGGTACCCATTCACACCTGGGTGGAGAGGACACTGGGAACAAAGTACCTTTCCCAAGGACACCCCGCCGCGCTGAACTTGGGCCTCGAGCTGTAATGTCTGGTGATCACTGAATCAAAAGTCCTGCGGATAACCGATTCTGCTGAGGCGCCTTCCGATATATAGTTACTCATCTAAAACTTTTCAGACTTGCTGACAACTTGAGCCGTTCTTCAGGCGTGTCATTATGTCGGTCCTTCAGATGATTCTGACAGTGAATTGATGCCTGGCTTTGTGATACCCACGCCCCTACAATCCACACTCCTCCTCCTTCCACCCACCCCACGCCCCACCCTCCGCTGTCTCCCAGCATGCCTTGTGACGCTGATTTCCGGTTCCGTTCAGGAGCGGACTACAGGGCAGGGAGTGCTGAGGCATGAGAGACTGAAGAAAGAACAAAGAAGAAAAAAGGTTTGGGTTTTTTTTCTCCTTCTGGTTGTGTAGCTACAGAGAACTGTGTGTCTTTCTCCTTCTGGTTGTGTAGCTACAGAGAACTGTGTGTCTTTCTCCTTCTGGTTGTGTAGCTACAGAGAACTGTGTGTCTTTCTCCTTCTGGTTGTGTAGCTACAGAGAACTGTGTGTCTTTCTCCTTCTGGTTGTGTAGCTACAGAGAACTGTGTGTCTTTCTCCTTCTGGTTGTGTAGCTACAGAGAACTGTGTGTCTTTCTCCTTCTGGTTGTGTAGCTACAGAGAACTGTGTGTCTTTCTCCTTCTGGTTGTGTAGCTACAGAGAACTGTGTGTCTTTCTCCTTCTGGTTGTGTAGCTACAGAGAACTCTGTGTGTCTTTCTCCTTCTGGTTGTGTAGCTACAGAGAACTCTGTGTGTCTTTCTCCTTCTGGTTGTGTAGCTACAGAGAACTGTGTGTCTTTCTCCTTCTGGTTGTGTAGCTACAGAGAACTGTGTGTCTTTCTCCTTCTGGTTGTGTAGCTACAGAGAACTGTGTGTCTTTCTCCTTCTGGTTGTGTAGCTACAGAGAACTGTGTGTCTTTCTCCTTCTGGTTGTGTAGCTACAGAGAACTGTGTGTCTTTCTCCTTCTGGTTGTGTAGCTACAGAGAACTGTGTGTCTTTCTCCTTCTGGTTGTGTAGCTACAGAGAACTGTGTGTCTTTCTCCTTCTGGTTGTGTAGCTACAGAGAACTGTGTGTCTTTCTCCTTCTGGTGTAGCTACAGAGAACTGTGTGTCTTTCTCCTTCTGGTTGTGTAGCTACAGAGAACTGTGTGTCTTTCTCCTTCTGGTTGTGTAGCTACAGAGAACTGTGTGTCTTTCTCCTTCGCTGTGTTCTCTGTCTGTGTGTCTGTCTGTTTGTCTGTCTGTGTGACTGTCTGTCTGTATGTCTGTGTGTCTGTCTGTCTCTGTCTCTATCTCCTCCTCCTTTTTTTTTTCAACTGTACCATTAGTCCAGTTCTGGCGATGGATGACTGTTTTCTCATGCCCATTTCAGGTGACACTGATGATGGATGACTGTTTTCTCATGCCCATTTCAGGTGACACTGATGATGGATGACTGTTTTCTCATGCCCATTTCAGGTGACACTGATGATGGATGACTGTTTTCTCATGCCCATTTCAGGTGACACTGATGATGGATGACTGTTTTCTCATGCCCATTTCAGGTGACACTGATGATGGATGACTGTTTTCTCATGCCCATTTCAGGTGACACTGATGATGGATGACTGTTTTCTCATGCCCATTTCAGGTGACACTGATGATGGATGACTGTTTTCTCATGCCCATTTCAGGTGACACTGATGATGGATGACTGTTTTCTCATGCCCATTTCAGGTGACACTGATCAATGTAAAACGCATGGAACATGACATGTTCATAAAGTTCACTATAAGCACTGAATCGTATTATATAATGGATCAAAGTATGTGTGTTATTCGATTCAGCAACTATAAGAGTACATTTTTCATCTGTAAATTATTGGTTGAAGACTTTTGTTATAAGCGTTTTGGTGAAATGCGCTTTCAAAAAATATGTAAACAGATATAGATACGTATATTTACAGGTACCTTTAAAGTTTGCTTGATTTTAGTTTCCACTTAAATGGAAAAGAAAATGGTTGAAATCGAATGGCATCGTGCATTTCGCTTGAAATATATACAACTTAGAAATAAAAACAAACAAAAACAAACAAACAAACAAACAAAAAAACAACAACAAAAAACAAACAAACAACAACAACAACAACAACAACAACAAAACAACAACAAAAAAACGACCAGATTCATAATAAACGATGGTTCATTTCCAGCTGAAGACATGATTTTTTGTGCCTCTCATAAAATCGAGAAATCTATATAAAATATTCAAGAATGTCTATATATTCTTCACTCTTGTTACACGAGGTTTTCGCTGTTAATGGACTGGACTATTTGTTTTCTTTGGGGACTAAAATCATACAAAGGAGAGACAGAGACAGGGACACAGGGGGAATCACACACACACACACACACACACACACACACACACACACACACACACACACACACACACACACACACACACACACACACACACAAAGAAAGGAAAATACACAGACAGACACACAGAGGGACACAGAGAGCTGGCCAGAAAACACTATGTCTGGTCTTACACAACGTCGTCTTTCCGCATCAGACAGACAGACAGACAGCACCAGACAGCCCATAATCAGGCCCGAAAAAGCAAACACGCTTGGCGACAGACAGTCTACACTCAAGCCACATGATCAATGCTGGTGTCCTGATCGTCTCCAGACAAACGATACCGGAACAAGCCGGCGCGACAAGCTGGTGGATGGCTGTTCCTTTCTTTTTTTCTTCTTTTTTTTTCCCAGGGGGTGGGGGCGGAGGGGGGGGGGGGGGGGTCTTCTTTCTTTCTTTTTTGTTTGGACTCTGATGTGCTGTCATATACATGTTTGGGGAAAAATATATCCTGCAGACAGAGAGACGGAGACGCAGGCAAATACAGACAGAGAATTCCTTTTACAATACTGAGTGCAACATAACAGATATCTGGCAAATAAAAAAGAAATTGATCTGTCGTTGACCGATAAAAAAATTTTCAGACAAGAACAATATGTTCAACCGGTAACATGGAGGGGTTAACCAAAGCCAGTTTACTGAAAACAGAGCAGCCTTGTTCAGTGAGTAAACGTGTATCATACACACGTGACGTTTATGCGGTATTATTCAATTCGATCTTACTTGTTTAATGAATTATCAAGCAAATTAATGTTGTCTGGTCATGAACCGGAGAAAGATGAAAAAAATTCCTTTTCAATTGTACATAGTTTCAGCAACATTTAATGTGGTCTTGTTTCACGTTTTGCTAATCGATCGGCACAGTCTGTATGACAAAGTCCACAGTTGTCTTGTTTCACGTTTTGCTAATCGATCGGCACAGTCTGTATGACAAAGTCCACAGTTACGGAGATATCATGAATTTGTAACAATTCGGTACGTGTGGTATGCATTGATCATAGGGCCTCACTGTTCTTGACATTAATATTTCACAATGGAAGGCGCCGTGGCATAATCAGACTTGTGATCCAGTGTTCACCAGTGATCAGGGTTCGAGGCCTCGTTTCGGCATGGTGTTGTGTCCTTAGGAAAGGCGCTTTACTCCGATTTTCCCCACGCCACCGTCTTGTGAATGGAGACTGGACTTCCGCTGGGGAAGATTAAAATGGCGGTATGAGAGGATTGGGCCTCACTTTTCCACGCTCTCTCTATCATTCTGTATGGATGGTGTGTTGACCTTGCACCTGGGTTTGGGGAATTCATTTACTTTTCTTAAGATTCCAGGTCTTCCCAGGCGTAGGCAGCCTGTGTATGTGAGTCAAATACATATGTATGATGTTTAGTCCAACGGCTGTGACAGAGACGTCTCCCCAAACTGATTTTTGTTTCTGCAAACGTTCATCTTCTGCACGGGTGGGAGGGGGGAGGGGGTGGGTGGGTTGGGGGTGGGGGGAGAGGCAGGTGCCCAGGGCAAAGGAGAAGGGTCGGTAAGTTTTGGACAGAGTCCAGCTGTGCAGGCCATGGAGGGTGGCTGCATCAAAAACAGTGTCCTCCACACACCAACAGGGGACACGACCTGCTCCCCCAGCCGACGACAGGGACCATCTTAGTGATGGAGACACGGGTGGTGATGAATGGTTAAGACACGGGTGGTGATGAATGGTTAAGACACGGGTGGTGATGAATGGTTAACCGGTCAGACACGGGTGGTGATGAATGGTTAAGACACGGGTGGTGATGAATGGTTAACCGGTCAGACACGGGTGGTGATGAATGGTTAACCGGTCAGAGCACTGGGCTCTCCACGGCTTGGATCCCTGCTTTCGGCGCATCTGATGGATTAAAGGTGGAGTTTTTTTGTTTTTGTTTTTGTTTTTGTTTTTTTGATACAGTTTTTGGGGGATAATCTCCCAGGCCATCATAATTATGCGCAAACGCGCTTGTGCCTGAACCCAAATCGTGTGAATACGCATGCAGAAAATCAAATGCGCACGTTAAAGATCCTGTAATCCTCTGATCCATGCCAGCAATCCGTGGGTTATGGACACAGGAACATTCCCACATTGCTGCATGGCTGCCTGCATGACAGGGCTTAAAACGGTCACTGCTGTATTCACGTGAACGTGGGAACTGCAGCCAACGAAAGAAGAAGAAGAGGTAATTGAGTGAGGGAGTGGGGTCGGGGGTGGAGGAGAGGGGGGTGGAAAGGGGGGGGGGGGTAAGAACTGTGGACACCACTCCACACAAACAAACACTTGTGCACGTGCATCTGATGATATTTCTCTTCTTACCAAACATCCCACAGCGCATCAAGAAACCTTGGGAAGGGAAGCACAGTGAAAGACAACTGGCGGATAGAAAGAGAGGGAGAGAGACAGATGGGAGGAGGAGGAGGAAGGGGGCGTAAAGGGCAGGGGGGATAGAGGGGTGGGGGTGGGGGGTCGGGGAAGGAAGGGGGTGGGGGTGGAGATAAAGATCGAGTGCCCTTTAAACGGAGTCGCCCGACGCACCTCTCTCTGAGGACTCCCAGGAAATGGATGTCCCTGGGAGGCTTGAAGTAAGCGTCTGGAAGATAACACTGTTGCTTGGATTCTTCTTCTTCTTCTTCTCTTCTTCTTCTTCTTCTTCTTCTTCTTCTTCTTCTTCTTCTTCTTCTTCTTCTTCTTCTTCTTCTTCGTCTTCTTCTCCTCCTCCTCCTCCTCCTCCTCCTCCTCCTCCTTCTTCTTCTTCTTCTTCTTCTTCTTCTTCTTCTTCTTCTTCTTCTTCTTCTTCTTCTTCTTCTTCTTCTCCTCCTCCTTCTTCTTCTCCTCCTCCTCTTTCTTATTCTTCTTCTCCTACTCCTCCTCCTTCTGTCCCCCTCCTCCTTCTTCTTTCTTTCTTTCATTCTTTCTTTCTCCCCTCTTCCTTTCTTTTCTCACCATCTTTATTCTTCTTCTCGATGAAATCTGCTGGGAATAAAAGATCAAACCCTTCCATTCCTCGTCTCTCCTTTTCTTCATCACAGGGAAATGGCTTTGTGAGAAAAGGAAAATCCTGGGGGTGATGATAAAGAGGATGGCAGAAGGTGGTGATGGTTTGACGGAAACTTGTGATACTGTATTCGGTTTGGGATTGTGTTGTGTCGGGATGCGTTGTGTTGGGTGGTGTTGTGTTGTGTTGGGTGGTGTTGTGTTGTGTTGGGTGGTGTTGGGTGGTGTTGTGTTGGGATGTGTTGTGTTGGGTGGTGTTGTGTTGTGTTGTGTTGTGTGGTGTTGGGTGGTGTTGGGTGGTGTTGTGTTGGGTTGGGTTGGGTTGTGTTGTGTTGTGTTGGGTGGTGTTGTGTTGTGTTGGGTGGTGTTGTGTTGTGTTGTGTTGGGATGTGTTGGGTGTTGTTGTGTTGTGTTGTGTTGTGTTGGGTTGTGTTGTGTTGTGTTGTGTTGGGATGTGTTGGGATGTGTTGGGTGTTGTTGTGTTGTGTTGGGTTGTGTTGTGTTGTGTTGGGATGTGTTGGGATGTGTTGGGTGGTGTTGTGTTGTGTTGTGTTGGGTTGTGTTGTGTTGTGTTGGGATGTGTTGGGATGTGTTGGGTGGTGTTGTGTTGTGTTGGGTTGTGTTGTGTTGTGTTGGGATGTGTTGGGATGTGTTGGGTGGTGTTGTGTTGTGTTGTGTTGGGTTGTGTTGTGTTGTGTTGGGATGTGTTGGGATGTGTTGGGATGCGTTGGGTGGTGTTGTGTTGTGTGGTGTTGAGTTGGGTGGTGTTGTGTTGTGTGGTGTTGTGTGGTGTTGAGTGGTGTTGGGTGGTGTTGGGTTGTGTGGTGTGGTGTGGTGTGGTGTTGGGTTGTGTGGTGTGGTGTTGTGCTGTGTGGTGTTGTGTTGGGTGGTGTTGTGTTGTGTTGTGTTGGGTGGTGTGGTGTTGGGTGGTGTGGTGTGGTGTGGTGTGGTGGGGTGTGGTGTTGGGTTGTGTGGTGTTGTGCTGTGTGGTGTTGTGTTGGGTGGTGTTGTGTTGTGTTGTGTTGGGTGGTGTGGTGTTGGGTGGTGTGGTGTTGGGTGGTGTGGTGTTGGGTTGTGTTGGATTGTGTGTTGTTGGGTGGTGTGGTGTTGGATTGTGTGTTGTTGGGTGGTGTGTTGTTGGGTTGTGCTGAGTTGTGTTCAGTTGTGTTGCATCGCATTGTATTGTATTGCTTACTGTCAAAGCATGTTATTCTTAAATCAGCATTAGTGGTTGCTAAATACAGCCCCATAAATCCCAATGCATTCAGAAAATACAGTCGGGATCTCAGTCGTCTAATCTGAAAGACTAGTACCTGGACCACCACACGAGTGGTGGATCGATCTGGAGATGGAAGCCATTTCCTGGTTCATGAGCAGACTGTCATTAGAGGGGAAACAGCTCATCGGGCGTTTTGTCCATCTCGCCACGTCCCCCTCAACACAGCATCGACAATACACAGACATGCTGCCGATCATTCACACACACACGCCACACCACACACCACACACACACGTTTTGTCCATCTCGCCACGTCCCCCTCAACACAGCATCGACAGTACACAGAGACATGCTGCCGATCATTCACACACACACACACACACACGTTTTGTCCATCTCGCCACGTCCCCCTCAACACAGCATCGACAATACACAGAGACATGCTGCCGATCATTCACACACACACACACACACACACACACACACACACACACACACGTTTTGTCCATCTCGCCACGTCCCCCTCAACACAGCATCGACAATACACAGACATGCTGCCGATCATTCACACACACACACACACACACACACACACACACACACACACACACACACACACGTTTTGTCCATCTCGCCACGTCCCCCTCAACACAGCATCGACGATACAGAGACATGCTGCCGATCATTCACACACACACACACACACACACACACACATACAAAAACAAAACAAAAAATCACACCACACACACACACACACACACACACACACACACACACACACACACACACACACACACACACACACACACGGAGGCCGCGTGAAAGCAGCCAAAGAAGAGCAGGGCGAAACATCAAAGGGAGAAGATGGGCAGGGCTTCACGTGGAAACAGAGAGCAGGAAAAACTGCACTGGGAACGTGGTGGAGGCTAGGGAGGGGGGATTCTATAACATCTCCCTTTCATCTTTATCGATCTGCAATACAAGTCATTTATGACTGACTGCGTGACAAAAAGAAGGTAAATTAAAATGAAATAAACGAGATGGTGCATACGCTTGGATCACACCCTCATGAAATTGTTTACCCGGCTGTTGTTTTTCTTTAGCGGAGCTTAGATATTTAGCCTACATAACAGAGGGCATTGTACCAGGACTTAGACTTTCAAATAACCAGGACTTCCCTCTCGGAATGCCAGAAGAACATCCAGGACTTCACAACTCTTTAGACAGCCAGGAATTCCCTGGGAACGACAGAACATCCAGGACTTCACCCCTCTACAGACAGCCAGGACTTCCCCTCCAGACAGCCAGGAATTCACCCCTCTACAGACAGCCAGGAATTCACCCCTCTACAGCCAGCCAGGAATTCACCCCTCTACAGCCAGCCAGGAATTCACCCCTCTACAGACAGCCAGGACATCACCCCTCTGCAGACTGTCAGGACATCACCACTGCCAGGACATCACCCCTCTTCAGACTGTCAGGACATCACCCCTCCTCAGACAGCCAGGACTTCCCCCTCTACAGACAGCCAGGACATTACCCCTCTACAGACAACCAGGACATCACCCCTTTACAGACAACCAGGACATCACCCCTTTTACAGACAACCAGGACTTCACCCTCTACAGACAGCCAGGACTTCACCCCTTTACAGACAACCAGGACTTCACCCCTTTTACAGACAACCAGGACTTCACCCCTTTTACAGCCAGGACTTCACCCCTTTACAGACAACCAGGACTTCCCCCTCTACAGACAACCAGGACTTCACCCCTTTACAGACAACCAGGACTTCACCCCTTACAGACAGCCAGGACTCCACCTATCTACAGACTCCCCTCGGAACGCCAGACAGGCTCCAGGTCTCCACCCCTCGAGCATCGCAACCTTTGCAACACCAAGACCCAAACCCTCAGCCACGTAATCTCAAGGGCACTCGCTAATAGGAGGCTAAATCCATTTCTGCGTAGGTCTTGTATTGTCCTAAACAGTACAAGGACTTCCACAAAAGCTGCTGTTTGTTTCCACAAAAGCTACTGTTTGTTTTGTTGCGATGCAGTGAGTGGAAGAACATTTCGGAGGTCGTGCACTGTTTCGTTTCTTCTGGTGGCAGAATTATTCATTTATCTTACCTACTGTTTTCAGGCAAAAGCTGACTGTGTTTATTTGTCTTGTTCTGACGACAAAGGAGATGACACATGAACTGCTTCAGGGAGGCGGTAAAGCATGCGGACTGATCCACATGTGCTACACCACATCCACTTCAAGAAAAAAAAAGAAACATATGCGTGACCGAAGCAAAAGCCCAAACCTGGAAGGCAAATGACGAAGAACAAAGACAGAGTGTTTAGCTGTTTACTTCCACATTCACCCTCCGCCTTCTCCCCCTTCCTGGAAGCAAGGTGGGGAGGGTCAGGGGGAGGAGGAGGGGGGGGGGGGGGGTTCATCATCTGTCCCGGACATTTCAAAGGAGGAAGCAGATGCTATCATTGTTTTTAGTGTTCTCCTCTCCCTGCGATCTCATGGCAGTGACGACGTCTTGGGGT
>NC_134894.1:2220000-2230000 GCF_041734735.1 Babylonia areolata | reverse complement strand
CTTGGTTGATGAAGTCAGTGAAATGGTATCCACTGTGTCCAGGGCTTGGTTGATGAAGTCAGTGAATTGGTATCCACTGTGTCTGGGGCTTGGTTGATGAAGTCAGTGAAATGGTATCCATTGTGTCCAGGGCTTGGTTGATGAAGTCAGTGAAATGGTATCCATTGTGTCCAGGGCTTGGTTGATGAAGTCAGTGAAATGGTATCCATTGTGTCCAGGGCTTGGTTGATGAAGTCAGTGAAATGGTATCCACTGTGTCCAGGGCTTGGTTGATGAAGTCAGTGAAATGGTATCCACTGTGTCCAGGGCTTGGTTGATGAAGTCAGTGAAATGGTATCCACTGTGTCTGGGGCTTGGTTGATGAAGTCAGTGAAATGGTATCCACTGTGTCTGGGGCTTGGTTGATGAAGTCAGTGAAATGGTATCCACTGTGTCCAGGGCTTGGTTGATGAAGTCAGTGAATTGAAGTGACCCAGACACACATGTTAACCTTCCCCATCTGAAGTCAGTGACCCAGACACATGTTAACCTTACCCATGTGAAGTCAGTGACCCAGACACATGTTAACCTTCCCCATCTGAAGTCAGTGACCCAGACACACATGTTAACCTTCCCCATCTGAAGTCAGTGACCCAGACACACATGTTAACCTTCCCCATCTGAAGTCAGTGACCCAGACACATGTTAACCTTACCCATGTGAAGTCAGACACACACGGTGGAGTTTTGTAGTGTTGAGGAAAATCAGAGTAAAGTGCCTTTCTCCAGGACACAACACCTTACCGAAACGGGCCCTGTGACTCCGGTAAACGCTGGATCAAACAACCAGTACCTGACGTGGTTCTGCTTCAGATTCTCCAAAGTATCTACACACCTGCACAAATGTACATAAAAGTATATAATTATGAAAACTGCTCTGTTGTGTAGCAGACTCACCAAGTCAATTCCAACAGCATGTGTTAAATAATTATAACATCTTCTGTTTTTTAACCTTCTTGATCTCTCAATAGGCTGAATATTTGAGTCCCCTTCCATTGTTCTGATGTCCATCTTTCTGCCAACCCTGTCCATAAATTCCTCCCTAACCCCCCCCCCCCCCCCCCCACCCCCCCCCCCCCCCCCCCCCCTCATCCCTAAAGACAGTGTGTCTTCATTTCGGGTCTGTCAAGGCATTGAGGTCACACTGTTTCCCCTCATTACTTTTCAATCAGTGTAAGGACAGCCAGCGTCTTTGTCATTTTTGTTTTCCATTTTAATAGAATGAAGAGGATTTTAAATGAATGAAGCGACTGACTTTGCGCGAGCGCACTTCTCTCTCTCCCTGTCTATCTGTGTCTGTCTGTCTCTGTCTCTCTCTCTCTCTGTCTGTCTGTCTCTGTCTCTCTCTCTCTCTCTGTCTGTCTGTTGTCTGTCTGTCTCACTCTCTCGTCCTCCCCCTTCTTTCGTTTGTTTTCAGATCCTTTCCTGTTAACGGCCATTGAAGAAAGGTGTGCGCAGCTTTACAAAAGAGAAAAAAGAAGAAGATAGCTCCGTGGATCTGCATGCAGCTGAGGCCACAAAAATCTACTCATGCTTAACACTGGTTGAGAGGTCTTGGTGAGAGAAGGATTTTTTTTTTTTTTAATTAAAAGTCTGATCTGGGATGTTCGTCTTTTCTAGGTTGAAGTGTTTATCCATTCGGCCACCGCTCCGATCTTTCGTGCCAGTCATCAGCAAGTTGATCATGTCCACACTTCACAAGAACACTGCAAACCAATTCACCGGGATGTGGACAGGATAATGAAGATGTCTTTTTTCATGTTTGTGTGTGCTTAGTTAAGTTAAACATTTGTGTCCCTGTTGATTATATAAATGACTTTTTCCCCCGCTAACCCCTTCCATAATTCCTCCCCAAACACCCCTCGCCTCTAAAAACAGTGTGTCTTCATTTGAGGTCTGTCAAGGTATGGAGGCCACGCCATTTCCTTTCATTACAATCTCCATCAGCTTTCACTCTTGTGGAAAGGAGGCACGTCTTTTGTTTTGATTTGTTTCTGAAATAGTTTGTTCTTTAAGAAAAATCAAAGTGGGTATTAATTCAGATTGGCGAATGATTTTGTGTTTGTGTGTAATGGGGAAGCGACCATAGGGAAAGGGTGGACGTTTGAGTGATGGAAGTGGTGGTGGTGGTGGTGTTGGTGGTGGTGGTGATGTGTGTGTGTGTGTGTGTGTGTGTGTGTGTGTGTGTGAAGGGACTGGATGGACCGGAAGGAATGTGGTCAGACACCCAGACACAAACACACTGTCACTACACGCACGTGCCTCTGCATGCCCTGGTACAGCAACATAGACACCGGGAAGATGTGGGGAATGAAGGCTGAGGAAATAGAGAACATGAAAGAGAGGGGGATAGAGAGAAGGGGGGGGGAGAGACAGAGAGAGAGAGAGCGAAGTGAGAGAGAGAGGGGGGGGAGGGAAGGAAGGGGAGGACGTGAGAGAGAGAGAGAGAGAGACAGAGAGAGACAGAGAGACAGAGAGAGACAGAGAGAGAGAGACAGAGAGAGAGAGAGACAGAGAGAGACAGAGAGAGAGAAGAGTTAGGGAGTCTGGAGAGTAGCAACATCTTTTTCATGACTTTAGCCATGGATCTAGGTCACTCAGTATTCTTCACATCTTATAAATGTTTCAGTTTATTTTGAAATGTTGTTGTTTTTTCAACAGTCGGTCATGCTGTTATTGCGAAAAGTGTGGACATGTTAAAAGAACAACTGTTGATTAAACTTTCAAAGCCAAGCGTATCGACTCTTCAATACATTTTATGATTCTAAAATCGATGATTTAATCGAAATAACTTTGTTTCCAGAAGAGAAAGAAGAAGAAAGAAACCATATGGACAGATTTTGACAATGTGTTATTCCCTGGGATCAGGTCTAAACAGGAAGTTTTGAGTTTTAAGAACTTTTCATGTTTGAACTTTTTTTATGTTGCCGGCGGATATGAAGGTTGATTGAAGGGACCTTCAGAGATCTCCAAAGTTAGAGGATTGTGGTTGTTGTGCTATCCACTTCCAATCCTGTTCAAGACCAAAGCAAGTGGCCAGGGTCGATGCATTATGACATCCGACGTCCGTTGAATGAAATCACGCCTGTATGGACCTCGTGATGGGATTTGTGTTCAGACTTCAGTTCCAATCACGCCTGCACGGACCTCGTGAAGGGATTTGTGTTCAGACTTCAGTTCCAATCACGCCTGCACGGACCTCGTGAAGGGATTTGTGTTCAGACTTCAGTTCCAATCACGCCTGCACGGACCTCGTGAAGGGATTTGTGTTCAGACTTCAGTTCCAATCACGCCTGCACGGACCTCGTGAAGGGATTTGTGTTCAGACTTCAGTTCCAAGAAGGTCTCAAAGTGTGAGGACTGATCCGTGTAGCCTGCTGAATCACACACACACACACACACACACACACACACACACACACACACACACACACACACACACACACACACAGCACATGTGCCCGTGATGGGAAATTCACTTCACGCCACATAAGGCCCAAAGGTTCTCCTGGGATGCCAGATTGTGTTCGTTGGTTTTATCCTCTGATTTAAACACATAGATCTGCCCCCATCTCTCTCTCTCCCCCCCCCCCTCTCTCTCTCTCTCTCTCACCTCTCTTATACACACACACAGGAAAGAAAGATATACAGTGAGGTAGAGAGTGAGGGGGGGGGGGACACAAGAAACAACAGCCAATCAAAGCCTGGAAGGTGCGTGCTGTCTTTGTCAAGGGCAGAAACAATCAACCACACAAACAACACACACACTACCTTATCATCCCAATCAACCAGATTCATTTGTGTCCCCTTTTTGTGTCCTCAGCACGCTAACCTCCATGACCGGAAATGACGTCTGAAGGAAGGGACATGACCTGCTTACACTCCATGGCCTGTGTGGGTTACCTTCAGGCCAGAAGATTACTGGAACAGGGAAAGGGCCACAACTCTACAGGGGATGAATTTGAAATGCCACCACTCTGTCCTCACCCACCTTGCTATGGTTACGTTCGGTAAAGAAATCCCTCCGATAATCAACACAGGAAAAAGGTCAATGACAGCTATAAAGAATGACAATGTGACATTATGCGGCATCCCATACAATATGTATTGAATGACAGCTATAAAGAATGACAATGTGACATTATGCGGCACTCCATGCAATATGTATTCAATGACAGCTATAAAGAATGACAATGTGACATTATGCGGCATCCCATACAATATGTATTGAATGACAGCTATAGAGAATGACAATGTGACATTATACGGCATCTCCATGCAATATGTATTGAATGACAGCTATAAAGAATGACAATGTGACATTATACGGCATCTCCATGCAATATGTATTGAATGTCAGCTATAAAGAATGACAATGTGACATTATACGGCATCTCCATGCAATATGTATTGAATGTCAGCTATAAAGAATGACAATGTGACATTATGCGGCATACACAGGCAATATGTATTGAATGTCAGCTATAAAGAATGACAATGTGACATTATGCGGCATACACAGGCAATATGTATTGAATGACAACTATAAAGAATGACAATGTAACATTATGCGGCATACACAGGCAATATGTATTGAATGACAGCTATAAAGAATAACAATGTGACATTATACGGCATCTCCATGCAATATGTATTGAATGACAGCTATAAAGAATGACAATGTGACATTATGTAGCATCTCTATGCAATATGTATTGACTGACAGCTATAAAGAATAACAATGTGACATTATACGGCATCCACAGGCAATATGTTTTGAATGACAGCTATAAAGAATGACAATGTGACATTATGTAGCATCTCTATGCAATATGTATTGAATGACAGCTATAAAGAATGACAATGTGACATTATGCGGCATCTCCACGCAATATGTATTGAATGACAGCTATAAAGAATGACAATGTGACATTATGCGGCACTCCATGCAATATGTATTCAATGACAGCTATAAAGAATGACAATGTGACATTATGCGGCATCCACAGGCAATATGTATTGAATGACAGCTATAAAGAATGACAATGTGACATTATACGGCATCTCCATGCAATATGTATTGAATGACAGCTATAAAGAATGACAATGTGACATTATGCAGCATCTCCATGCAATATGTATTGAATGACAGCTATAAAGAATGACAATGTGACATTATGCAGCATCTCCATGCAATATGTATTGAATGACAGCTATAAAGAATGACAATGTGACATTATGCGGCATCCACAGGCAATATGTATTGAATGACAGCTATAAAGAATGACAATGTGACATTATGCGGCATCTCCATGCAATATGTATTCCACAATATCGCTCTGTAGCGGTGGCTTCAATCCACAGAGACAAAGATCTTTGGTGAATAATTGAGCTTAAGCGGTATTCCACAACACCAGCACCACTGTCCATTCCACCTATCTCCTGCCATCCTGACAAATCAATGAAGTGTTCAATGTTTCTGAAATCAATGAAGTGTTCAATATTTCCGAAATCAATGAAGTGTTCAATGTTTCTAAAATCAATGAAGTATTCAATGTTTCTGAAATCAATGAAGTGTTCAATGTTTTTGAAATCAATGAAGTATTCAATGTTTCTGAAATCAATGAAGTGCTCAATGTTTCTGAAATCAATGAAGTGTTCAATGTTTCTGAAATCAGTGGGGTGTTCAATGTTTCTGAAATCAATGAAGTGCTCAATGTTTCTGAAATCAATGAAGTGTTCAATGTTTCTGAAATCAATGAAGTGCTCAATGTTTCTGAAATCAATGAAGTGTTCAATGTATCTGAAATCAGTGGGGTGTTCAATGTTTCTGAAATCAATGAAATGTTCAATGTATCTGAAATCAATGAAGTGTTCAATGTTTCTGAAATCAGTGGGGTGTTCAATGTTTCTGAAATCAGTGGGGTGTTCAATGTTTCTGAAATCAGTGGGGTGTTCAATGTTTCTGAAATCAATGAAGTGTTCAATGTATCTGAAATCAATGAAGTGTTCAATGTTTCTGAAATCAACGAAGTGCTCAATGTTTCTGAAATCAGTGGGGTGTTCAATGTTTCTGAAATCAATGAAGTGTTCCATGTTTCTGAAATCAATGAAGTGTTCAATGTATCTGAAATCAATGAAGTGCTCAATGTTTCTGAAATCAATGAAGTGTTCAATGTATCTGAAATCAATGAAGTGTTCAATGTTTCTGAAATCAATGAAGTGTTCACTGTTTCTGAAATCAATGAAGTGTTCAATGTTTCCTTGTTGTGTGCCGTGTGGGGAGGGGTGGGGAGGGGTGGGGGCGGGTGGGTACGTAGAGCTGGGCCTTGGTGTCTGTGAGATTGCATGTTGTGGTATGTGTGGCGTGTTTCTCTCTCTCTCTCTCTCTCTCTCTCTCTCTCTCTCTTTCTGTATGGCTGTGTGTGTGTGTGTGTGTGTGTGTCTGCGTGCGCACACACACAAACACGCGCGCGCACACACACACACACACACACACACACACACACACACACACACACACACAGAGAGATCAAGGATGTAAAAATGTGTGCATAAGGCAGACGTTCACAAACACACGTCTCAAACCCATGCCACACATTATTTATCTCAAGTGAATTGGTCAACACAATACGCTTTGCTCAGGCGAGTTGAAGAAAATTGTTTCAAGCTTTTATTGTTATTATCGCTACTGTTGCTATAGCTGCTGCTACTACTACTGCTACTGCTGCTCATGGTGATGATGATGCTGTAATAACGATGATGATATTTTGTTGCTTTTGTTGATGTGTATACTGTTCTTGCTGTTGATCAAAAGTAATGTCTGCAATGTCATTGACCACCAAATTGTAACCAGCAATAAATGTGAGTCAGTACAATCCCAATTCATGACGCAATTCTGAAGAGGTCAGGAGTGACACGTGGTATGGGACACAGGTCAGGAGTGACACGTGGTATGGGACACAGGTCAGGAGTGACACGTGACACTGGACACAGGTCAGGAGTGACACGTGACACTGGACACAGGTCAGGAGTGACACGTGGGACACAGGTCAGGAGTGACACGTGGTATGGGACACAGGTCAGGAGTGACACGTGACATGGGACACAGGTCAGGAGTGACACGTGGTATGGGACACAGGTCAGGAGTGACACGTGGTATGGGACACAGGTCAGGAGCGACACGTGGTATGGGACACAGGTCAGGAGTGACACGTGGGACACAGGTCAGGAGCGACACGTGGCATTGGACACAGGTCAGGAGTGACACGTGACATTGGACACAGGTCAGGAGTGACACGTGGTATGGGACACAGGTCAGGAGTGACACGTGACATTGGACACAGGTCAGGAGTGACACGTGGTATGGGACACAGGTCAGGAGTGACACGTGACATTGGACACAGGCCAGGAGCGACACGTGACATTGGACACAGGTCAGGAGTGACACGTGACATTGGACACAGGCCAGGAGCGACACGTGACATGGGACACAGGTCAGGAGCGACACGTGACATTGGACACAGGTCAGGAGCGACACGTGACATTGGACACAGGTCAGGAGTGACACGTGTTATGGGACACAGGTCAGGAGCGACACGTGGTATGGGGCACAGGTCAGGAGTGACACGTGGGACACAGGTCAGGAGTGACACGTGGTATGGGACACAGGTCAGGAGCGACACGTGGTATGGGACACAGGTCAGGAGCGACACGTGGCATGGGACACAGGTCAGGAGTGACACGTGTTATGGGACACAGGTCAGGAGTGACACGTGGTATGGGGCACAGGTCAGGAGCGACACGTGGTATGGGGCACAGGTCAGGAGGACCCACAGGAGGGAACCATCGTTGGAAGGAATATTTACGAAGGGGAATGAAGCAGGCGTGGGGCCACAGCCATACTGTGTTGATCAGCGAACAGCCACAGGGACAGGTGTGTGTGTGTGTGTGTGTGTGTGTGTGTGTGGCATGTCTTCTCAAAATAACAAAAAAGAGACTTGTTGGTAGACGAAGAATAACTCTAGTGGAAACTCTTCAATTCATCACAAAGAAGAAAGACCTGCCTGTTGCCACCACAAGAAGTGGGAGGGGGGTAAGGGGGGTGGGGGGGGGGGGGTAGGCGAGGCTCTGAGCACTCTATCAAAACAAAACACACAAGTATTTTGTTTTATGAGAACTAAGAATAAAGCAAGCTTGGTCATTGATCCGAGGTCCATTCAGTGAAGTGATTTCAGACGTTTGACAAAGGATGAAAAACGATGAGTGTTTCCACAGGACAGAGACAGGAAGGATGGCAGAACAGGACATGTACAGACCACCCACGTGGAGACACTTCAAGTGGAGTCCCCCCGCTGTGCTGGTCTTCATAATGCAAAGTGAACGGTAAACACTGGACACACGGCTCGTCCTGTCTTGTGATTTGGGATTGTTTTGGTTTGCTCGTTTTGTTTTGTTATTCTAGTTTACACACACACACACACACACACACACACACACACACAGACACGCGCGCGCACTCACACACAAACGCACACACACACACACACAAACACACACACACACACACACACACACACACACACACACACACACACACACACACACACACACACACACACACACACAACAGAAGTGTACACACACACACACACACACACACACACACACACACACACACACACACACACACACACACACGCACTGCCGGTGTTGAAGAATATCTTGCCCACAATTCCCTACGCAAGGAATAAAGACTGTCCGTGTTTCTAGCCAAATGGGGACGAATGGAACGGATGATGCTGGCTCCATGCTTCACTGAGTGACAGGTGAAGTGATGCTGGCTCCATGCTTCACTGAGTGACAGGTGAAGTGATGCTGGCTCCAGCCTTCACTGAGAGACAGGTGAAGTGATGCTGGCTCCAGCCTTCACTGAGAGACAGGTGAAGTGATGCTGGCTCCATCCTTCACTGAACGACAGGTGAAGTGATGCTGGCTCCATGCTTCACTGAGAGACAGGTGAAGTGATGCTGGCTCCATGCTTCACTGAACGACAGGTGAAGTGATGCTGGCTCTATGCTTCACTGTGCGACAGGTGAAGTGATGCTGGCTCTATGCTTCACTGTGCGACAGGTGAAGTGATACTGGCTCCATGCTTCAGCTGAGACAGGTGAGGTGATGCTGGCTCCATCCTTCAGTTCAGCGACAGGTGAAGTGATGCTGGCTCCAGCCTTCAGCTCAGCGACAGGTGAAGTGATGCTGGCTCCAGCCTTCAGCTGAGAGACAGGTGAAGTGATGCTGGCTCCAGCCTTCAGCTGAGACAGGTGAAGTGATGCTGGCTCCAGCCTTCACTGAGCGACAGGTGAAGTGATGCTGGCTCCAGCCTTCAGCTGAGACAGGTGAAGTGATGCTGGCTCCATCCTTCAGCTCAGCGACAGGTGAAGTGATGCTGGCTCCAGCCTTCAGCTGAGACAGGTGAAGTGATGCTGGCTCCAGCCTTCAGCTGAGACAGGTGAAGTGATGCTGGCTACAGCCTTCACTGAACGACAGGTGAAGTGATGCTGGCTCCAGCCTTCAGCTGAGACAGGTGAAGTGATGCTGGCTCCAGCCTTCAGCTAAGACAGGTGAAGTGATGCTGGCTCCAGCCTTCAGCTCAGACAGGTGACAGCCTTCACTGAGCGACAGGTGAAGTGATGCTGGCTCCATGCTTCACTGAACGACAGGTGAAGTGATGCTGGCTCCATGTTTCACTGAGAGACAGGTGAAGTGATGCTGGCTCCAGCCTTCACTGAACGACAGGTGAAGTGATGCTGGCTCCATGTTTCACTGAGCGACAGGTGAAGTGATGCTGGCTCCAGCCTTCACTGAGTGACAGGTGAAGTGATGCTGGCTCCAGCCTTCAGCTGAACGACAGGTGAAGTGATGCTGGCTCCAGCCTTCACTGAACGACAGGTGAAGTGAAG
>NC_134894.1:2200000-2207500 GCF_041734735.1 Babylonia areolata | reverse complement strand
TCTATCTCCTGTTGCCTTCAGAGGACGGTCTTCTATCTCCTGTTGCCTGCAGAGGGCGGTCTTCTATCTCCTGTTGCCTGCAGAGGACGGTCTTCTATCTCCTGTTGCCTGAAGAGGACGGTCTTCTATCTCCTGTTGCCTGAAGAGGGCGGTCTTCTATCTCCTGTTGCCTGCAGAGGACGGTCTTCTATCTCCTGTTGCCTGCAGAGGACGGTCTTCTATCTCCTGTTGCCTGCAGAGGACGGTCTTCTATCTCCTGTTGCCTTCAGAGGACGGTCTTCTATCTCCTGTTGCCTGCAGAGGGCGGTCTTCTATCTCCTGTTGCCTGCAGAGGACGGTCTTCTATCTCCTGTTGCCTGCAGAGGGCGGTCTTCTATCTCCTGTTGCCTGCAGAGGACGGCCTTCTATCTCTTGTTGCCTGCAGAGGGCGGTCTTCTATCTCCTGTTGCCTTCAGAGGACGGTCTTCTATCTCCTGTTGCCTTCAGAGGACGGTCTTCTATCTCCTGTTGCCTGCAGAGGACGGTCTTCTATCTCTTGTTGCCTGCAGAGGACGGTCTTCTATCTCCTGTTGCCTGCAGAGGACGGTCTTCTATCTCCTGTTGCCTGCAGAGGGCGGTCTTCTATCTCCTGTTGCCTTCAGAGGACGGTCTTCTATCTCCTGTTGCCTGCAGAGGACGGTCTTCTATCTCCTGTTGCCTGCAGAGGACGGTCTTCTATCTCTTGTTGCCTGCAGAGGACGGTCTTCTATCTCCTGTTGCCTGCAGAGGAAGGAAGGGATTCCCTGGGGTCAGGACGGGTCTGACACAACCGAGTTATCAGTCTGCACGCTCCTTTCCTCCTGCCAGGGGTGTTTCACACAAGACGGAACCCTGGCTTTCAGGTGTGTTAACGGCATTGTGCTGCCAGGCAGCTCCTGATTCATGGAACTCATGGTGAGTCAGTCACCCACTTCGTCCATGGGACTATCTATGAAGACATAGTTTTTCGTGTTTACCTTTTATTATTAATGGTATTATTTATCATTTCATTTTCATTTTAACCTTTCCTATATTATTATATGAATTAATCACATTATTCATTTATTTATTCATTTATTTATTATCCATTCATTCATTTATTCATTCATTCATTTATTTATTCATTCATTCATTTATTTATTTATGTATTTATTTATTTAGTATCCCCTTGCAACAGGCTGTCAAGGTCTGATCAGTGCGTTGGATTATACCAAGATCAGGCATCTACGTGCTACTTCTTTTTTTTACTTTTTAATCAGCAGATGTGGTGTGGCGTATATGGATCTGTCCGCACGCTCTGACACCTTCTTGATAATGACGCTTACCAGAATCAGGATCAGATCTTATTCCCAACACTCATGTGGAGTTAAAGAAAAAACCCAAAATTCCGTCGATCATCCTTGCCTGGAGAAACCTCCGGACTCAGTGCAACACTTTCACTTTCAATTTCTCAAGGGAGCACAGGTCTCCCCAGTCTCTTCCCGTGTTACCAGTCAGTCGTTCAGTTCTCGGTGAAAAGGACTGTGGATCAGGGCCCACAACTCAAAGCACCAACCGTTTGACGTTAGAGTTTCCATTTCACTTCCTCAAGAAAGTGCCACAGCGTTCGGACAAAGCCATATACGCTACACCACATCTGCTAGACAGGTGCCTGACCAGCAGCATAACCCAACGTGCTTAGTCAGGCCTTGAGTGCATGCATGTATATTCGTTTACCTACCGGAGTGGATATCTGCTTCAGGATTTTGCAGGATTACAACACTCTCGTTGTCATGGGTTCTTTTTTCAGCGTGCCAAGTGCGTGCTGCACACGGGTCCACGGTTTATCGTCTCACCCGAATGACTAGACGCTCAGTTTGATCTCCCTGTCAAACTTGGGAGAAAGGTCGAGAGCTGGATTCGAATCCAGACTATTGCGGACTCTCTGCATTGGCTGATAAGCGTCTTAACCATTCTGCCACTTTTTCCTCACATACATGCACAGTGCATCATCTGACTGATGGTAGTGTAGTACTTTCATTCAATGTCTTTCCACATATTGTGATATCAGACATTCACCAAAGCACACATGTACAGAATTACAATTTTAGAATGCTTTTTCAGTTCTTTTAAACAGTTCATAAAACAGACAAATTATGAAAAACAAAAACTGAAATTCAATCAGTACGTATTACCACTGGTGGCGTGTGTGTGTGCGTTGTTATTGTTGTTGTCGTTGTTTTTTTAATGTTTGTTGTTGCTGCTGTTGTTTATCCTCATATCACAAAAAGAGATCCAGTTGAAGAAAGAATCTAAATCACCACCAGTCTGTCCACACACCATCCTTCTCCAAGCCAAACACCCACTTCCAAACCAGCTCTCTCCACACACCTTCTCCAAGCCAAACACCCACTTCCAAACCAGCTCTCTCCACACACCTTCTCCAAGCCAAACACCCACTTCCAAACCAGCTCTTTCCACACACAGTCACCAGTGTCCAGGAACATGGCAACCAATGACATATTCTTCAGCCTTCAGGCTAACTTGGGGGAAGATTCTCAAGAGAAACACACGATGAAAATATCACCAGTTATTGCACCACCAGCAGTCATCCCTGGAGAAAAGAGGACATTTGTTTCATGTTCAGTCACACATGCTGGTGATTGTAGACATTTAAGTTAAAGTACTGGTTTTCACATTGGAATGTTATCGTGTATCGATGAACTGTGCCACAGGCCAGCACGTGGGAGTGTGGACACGTGACTTGGTGTGCTGACGTCACCGGCCTCCTGCGTTTCTTTGGCGTGGCTGTATGTTCCATGTATCTACCTGTTTGCTTTGTGGCCTGTTGTTTCATTTCGTTCGTTCGTTCTTTAGTTTAACGTCTTTTCACTGTAAGTGATTCATTTCAGTTTTATGCTGATGGTTTACACAAACCTGAGATATGTTCTTATGATTTACACAAACCCGGGATAAGTTCTCATGACTTACACAAACCCGGGATAGGTTCTCATGATTTACACAAACCTGGGATAGGTTAATGATTTATACAAACCCGGGATAGGTTCTCATGATTTACACTAACCTGAGATAGGTTAATGATTTACACAAACCTGGGATAGGTTAATGATTTACACAAACCTGGGATAGGTTCTCATGATTTACACAAACCTGGGATAGGTTCTCATGATTTACACAAACCTGGGATAGGTTCTCATGATTTACACAAACCTGGGATAGGTTCTAATGATTTACACAAACCTGGGATAGGTTCTCATGGTCTGATCAGCTCGTTGGGTTTATGCGAAGGCCGGGCATCTATTTATCTATCTATCTGTCTATCTATCTGTCTATCTATCTATCTATCTGTCTATCTGTCTATCTGTCTATCTATCTATCTATCTATCTATCCATGCGACAGGCGTGGTGTGGCGTATATTTTGATCACGAAAGATGTGAAGCATTTATGTTGCTGTGATTTGGCGATGTGATGTGGGGCTGTGATATTGCCTGCGTTATCTTTATTCCCTCCTTTTATGTCACTTATTCCGGAATTTGTATAGTTTATTGTTGGTTAGTTGTAGAAGTAGTAGTATTGCTATTGTATGAATTTGTCCGCACGCTGTGACGCCCCCTTGAAAGTGAAAGTGGTGGGGTGAGTTGATGGACATGACAGTGTGGGCGGAGAAGCCAGCGAAGAGGAGGAGTCTGTATATGGGGATGGGGGGGGGGGGGGGGGGGCTCCTCAGTGACTGTCTGGATGCTGGGAACAGTGTCTGTGTGATTCCTCTCCTTTGGTTCCTGCAGTTTGTCACTGCCAGAAAGACACCCACACCGTGTCTGTGTCTCTGTGCATTTATGTTTCTGTCTTTGTCTCTGGCTCGCCTCTCTCTCTCTCTCTCTCTCTCTCTCTCTCTGTGTCTCTCCTCCTCCTCCTTCTCCTGCCCTCTCTGTCCCTTTCTCTCTCTGTCTGTCTCCCTCTCTCTTTCCCTCTCTACCTTGTCTCTCTCCATTACTCTCTCTCTCTTCCCCATCTCTTTCTCTCATTCTCTCATGTTCACTGGCTGTTTGTGTTTGTCTGCGTTTGCCTTTGTGTGTGCTTCGGCCCACGGAGAAAGCTTGCAAACATTGACAAATGTTCCTCTCTCTCTCTCTCTCTCTCTCTCTCTCTCTCTCTCTCTCTCTCTCTCTTATTCTCGTTTGGAGGAGGGTGTTTGTGTTTGTGTGCCAGCCTTTTTGCCAGTTTTTGTTTTCATTTCAATAACTATTTGTTATTCATTTTCATTTTCTTCTTATTCCTCTTTCTCTTTGATACTGTCTTTGCTACTCCTCCTCCTTCATCAAAAGTATAATATTTCAAAACAGTCAGCCATTCTTGTTAAACAAACATTGATCTTATATCCACACACACACACACAACACACACACACACACACACACACACACACACAGTCAACGATTTTTCTTTAGCAAATTCATCAGTGTTATATCTATTCTTTGGACAGAAGAAATTGCCAGGAATTATCCCACTCCTTATCATATCAGGTTTAGGTTGGATTACCTTGCATTGCATCGCATCGTATCGCATCGTATTGTATTGTATTGTATTGTATTGTATTGTATTGTATTGTATTGTCTGTGTGGAATTCCGGCTGTTCTCCCCGGGGAGAGCGCGTCGCCATTTTGCAGCGCCACCCGTCTCTGTCTCTGTCTCTGTCTCTGTCTCTGTCTCTGTCTCTCTCTCTCTCTCTCTCTCTCTCTCTCTCTCTCTCTCTCTCTATATATATATATATATATATATATATATATATATATATATATACATATGGTCTGCTAATGTTATTTGTTTTATCATCAAAGTTTTATCATTGCTGTGTATTCTTTTACGTGCGCTAAGTGCATGCTGCTCACGGGTCCTCAGTTTATCGTCTCACCCGAGAGACTAGCACCCAGACCACTCATCAAGGTCAAGTGGGGGTGGAATAAAAGTCCTGAACCGTGCTTGGGGCAATGTCTCCATGAAGCACTACACCTTTGGCTCCGTTCACAAATGGTTGGTTTCCACTTCGTGGTCACTGAAAGGGTATTGAACTGTGTGAAATGCAATATTATACCGATTTAGGATTCTCCCTTCATACCAATTTAGGTTTGTCAACTGATACCGATATCTTTTTCGTTTATTTTTAAAGTTGTTCATAAACTCTTCAAAGAGGGAGGGGGTTAATAATAATAATAATAATGGATACTTATATAGCACACTATCCAGAAATCTGCTCTAGGTGCTTTACAAAAACGCTTTTGATAACATAAAATATTATATCTATGTTACATACACACACCAAAATGTGACCACACACACACACACACGCACGCACGCACGTACGCGCACACACACACGCACGCACGCACACACACACACACACACACACACACTGCATACATACATTTTAACATACATGTGTATCTAACAGCTACCCTAACAAATACGCACACATAGGCAGGCACAAACTTACATAAACACACGCACACACAATACACATTCATATACATGCATGTAGTTGTGGACCTGCCACAATTGAACTTATTGCTGAGGGAAAAGGTGAGTTTTGAGACGAGATTTAAAAGATGCGAGGGAATCAGAGTGACGGAGGTTATCAGGGAGCTTGTTCCACGTCTTTGGCGATTGAAAAGAAAACGATCTGTGTCCATAGGGGGTATTTTACGCTTGAAAGCCTCTTTTCCATTGGTCTTGGTCTTAAACTATACATTATTTCAGTCTCATAAAGTACGGCATGACGGGTGAAAGTGAGTGGGAAACTGCAGATTGAACCAGGACAACGCCAGAACAGAGGAACATCAGTGTTCAAAACGGTGTGTCCCATTCGTCAAGGGATTCACGTGCACAGCTACCGTCCTCTCCAGCCGTCCCTCAGATGGAACGGGAACAATGCCCGGGAAGGTGAGTGGATTATTTCATCACCGAGCATGGATTTGATGTGTTTCATCAAGGATCGTGGACCTGATGTATTTCATCAAGGATCGTGGACCTGATGTATTTCATCAAGGAACGTGGACCTGATGTATTTCATCACGGAGCATGGACCTGATGTATTTCATCACGGAACATGGACTTGATGTATTTCATCACGGAACATGGACTTGATGTATATCATCACGGAGCATGGACTTGATGTATTTCGTCACGGAACATTGACCTGATGTATTCATCACGGAGCATGGACCTGATGTATTTCATCACGGAGCATGGACCTGATGTATTTCATCACGGAGCATGGACCTGATGTATTTCATCACGGAACATTGACCTGATATGTTTCATCACGGAGCATGAACCTGATGTACTTCATCACGGAGCATGGACTCCTGCTTCACGTGCAAATGACACATGTCGTCAGTGTGTTCGTCGTTGTGACCGTCTCTGACAGAACGAATGGCAAGTCGCCTTTACGTGTTTTTTTTTTTTTTTTTTTTTCACACCTGAATGCTGGTACAATTGTATATAATCGCATAAGTTAGGCTGTCAAGGATAACTTGAACAAAGTGTGTTTCGGCATAATTATGGTCTACACTTTGTAAAACACAAAGAGCACACGCCAGTTTACACAAACGTTTGAATTAAACGCCATGGGAAAACAGGTTAACCAATAAGAAGAAACAAATCATCCCCGTAATGTTCAAGTTATTTGCGATGGTCGTAGTACATGTGAACAAACACTGACAACATTTCATCAGGTGGCAAGCTGCACTGTCCAGGTATGTTGGATTTCTTCATTGGGATGGTTTCTGTGTCCACCATTTTTCAAGGGGCTCGCGGAAGGAACAGACAGGCTGTGGCCTATGAATAACTTCAATACACCACTGTTTCGGATTTTCCCGATCCATTCACTTTTTCATGAGTTTTGGAAGGAACCAGTCCTGACGTCATGTTGTGGCTACAAGATGACTCCAGAGAGACACAGGCATTTGAGTGGTCGTGCTCCATGCACCGAATGTTCCGGGAAATCCCGCACTGATTGTTCCGAAAAGCAAGACTGCCACAATTTAGCATCAGAATAAACATATATTCTTTTCGCGGGGTGATCTGATTTTCAAAATATTCTTTTGTTCTGCTGATTTTCAAAATACATTTTTTGTTCTGGAAATTGTTTCTCGACAACAATTCACTCCTTGAAATTTGTGAAGCGAACTGGCATGTCCACAAAAATACAGCGGAGGACTGGGCATACTTTGTCAGGGAACTGTTCAAGGAACATGTACACCAGTGTGTGTTTCAAAAGAAATTCAGCGGCATCATAGAAGTTGATGAATTACTGTTCAGTCGCCGCTTTAAGTACCACCGTGTGTTAGTCGGGAACGTCAGGTGTGGACTGCTGGACAATAGGGGGAGGTACGTACAGTGATTCAGTGTCCTGTTGAAAGTTGGGACCAAGAAATAGTGGGACAATGATTGAGGGACACGTGACTGCACTCTCACAAATACCG
>NC_134894.1:2190000-2195000 GCF_041734735.1 Babylonia areolata | reverse complement strand
CATCTGTGCGGTACCTGATGCCAATGCCTACGTCAGCGTCTCTGAAGGCATCTGTCAGCATGGCTGAAAACATGAGACTGAACAGGGTGGGGGCAAGAACACACCCTTGCTTGACTCCGTTGGAGACAGGGGATGGTTCTGAAGTCTCTCCGTTGTCTTGGACTCGGGCCAGCATCCCATCGTGCCTAAAGGGGGCCTCGAACCCTGATCACTGGTCAACACTGGATCACAAGTCGGACGTTAAAACTTTTTTGCTACTGAGCCTCACGATAGTGGATGGCAAATTTGTCGGTAGCAGATTTTGGAACCTGAATTTATACATCATTCTACTTTAGGAAGAACTGCAATACCCCATGTCACCAAAACCCATGCCCACACCAATACCAGTCCTCATAAAAGAAAGAAAAGAAAAAAAGTTTCTACAACAAGACAAAATATAACTATTGTGGGTCAGAAACCGTGTCATATTACTATGTGCCAGTGTTTTTTCTGTTCAAGTCACGCGGGTACCAAACCAAAAAGCAAAACCGTATTCTTCATTTGTCCCCGCAGGGAAATACCCCTGACATTTTCTAACGACATTCAAACTTAATCAAGATTTTCTTCTGTTGTTGTTCTGGTTTCGTTTTTACGTGTGTGTGTGTGTGTGTGTGTGTGTGTGTGTGTGTGTGTGTGTGTGTGTGTGTGTGTGTGTGTGTGTGTGTGTGTGTGTGTGTCCCTGTGTGTGTGTGTGTGTGTGTGTGTCTGTGTCTGTGTGTCTGTGTATGTCTTTGTCTGTGTGTCTGTGTGTATGTGTCTGTGTGTGTGTGTCTGTGTATGTGTCTCTGTGTGTGTGTGTGTCTGTGTGTGTATCTGTGTGTGTCTGTGTGTTTGCTTGTCTGTGTGTGTGTGTGTGTGTGTGTGTGTGTGTGTGTGTGTGTGTGTATCTGTGTGTTTGCTTGTCTGTGTGTCTGTGTGTATGTGTGTGTGTGTGTGTGTGTGTCTGTGTGTGTGTGTGTATCTGTGTGTTTGCTCGTCTGTGTGTCTGTCTGTTAGCGTGCTCTCAGAACTTCCGCAAAAAACAACTGAATCTGGAAAAAAAACCCAAAAAAAACAAACAACAACAACAACAAAAACCGTGACAAAAATGACGAGTTGAATGGGGGTGACTTTTAGTTTCTGCCATAAACCCCCAGCCTGGCTGTCTCTTCTTCTTTTCTTTGTTATCATTGTTGGCGTTGTTCTTCTTGTTCTTGTTCTTGTTCTTGTTATTATTATTATTATTATTATTATTATTATTATTATTATTATTATTATTAATTTTAATTATTATTGCTGTTGTTGCATTTTTCATCATCGTCATCATCATCATCATCGTTGTTGTTGTTGTATTTTTCATCACCGTCATCATCATCATCATCGTTGTTGTTGTTGTATTTTTCATCACCGTCGTCATCATCATCATCGTCGTTGTTGTTGTATTTTTCATCACCGTCATCATCATCATTGTTGTTGTTGTATTTTTCATCACCGTCATCATCATCATCATCGTTGTTGTTGTATTTTTCATCATCGTCATCATCATCATTGTTGTTGTTGTATTTTTCATCATCGTCATCATCAGCGTCAGGACGTGACCACAGAGGGCTGGCGGACATGTGGAGGTAATGGATGTGGACACACACTTCCGGCCGTGTCGGCTAATCTGTTTATAGGTCAGTCTGTGGCTGGGGGGTACAGAAGGAAATTGCTTCCAACTGGCAACGGTGTGTGCCGCCAGTTAGTCTTCGTCTCTGTCTCTTTGTGTCTGCCTCTGTCTCTGTCTCTCTGCTTGTCTGTCTCTCCCTCCCTCTCTGTCTCCTTCCCTCCCTTACTCCCTCCCCCCTCTCTCTCTATCTGTTTCCTTTTTCTGTCTCTGTGTCTGTCTTTGTGTCTCTGCCCGTCTCTATGTATTTTCTCTCTCTGTCTCCATATCTCTCTTTCTCTCTGTCTCTCTCTCCCTCTCTCTCCATTTTTCTCTCTCCTCCCCTCTTTCACACACACACACACACACACACACACACACACACATACACACACACGCGCGCGCGCGCACGCACACACACACACACACACACACACACACACACACACACACGCATGCACGCACGCAGATTCACGCATGCTTGCACACGTCCACCCACGCTCCAGCAGATATGATATGTAAGGTGAACTGTTCACAACGCTTCAGAAATCTTCATCCAGCCATTCGCTCCATTGCGGATGTGTGTGACAGCTCTAACAAAATTGGCTAATTAATCCTCTCTGACTAACCACTGTGCTCCTAAACAACCTTATTCCATGAACCAAACTTTTCTTTTCCTTCTTTTCATTTTTGTCCAGAGGGACTATTTCACCAGGGAGTCACAAAGCCCTGGGGCACCCGTGCCGTAAAAACACCGTGCCAAAGATGAGGAACAGAACACCAAACACCGAAACACGCAACAGCTTCTATGACTGGCTGTGCTGCGCTGCACTGTGCTGTGCTGTGCTGTGGTGTGCTGTGACCAAACAACATGGACCTGAACACACAAAGCACAAACGCGAAACACGCTTCACTTGACAAGCGATTCATCGTTGCGTCCGAAAAGAACAGCTACTCAAACCAATAATTCACTGTCGTTTCCCAAAACAATAGCCATTCAAACCAACAATGCTATGTCATGTCCCAAAACAATAGCCATTCAAACCAACAATTCACTGTCGTTTCCCAAAACAATAGCTGTTCAAACCAACAATTTACTGTCGTTTCCAAAAACAATAGCCATTCAAACCAGCAATGCTATGTCACGTCCCAAAACAATAGCTGTTCAAACCAACAATTTACTGTCGTTTCCAAAAACAATAGCCATTCAAACCAGCAATGCTATGTCACGTCCCAAAACAATAGCCATTCAAACCAACAATGCTATGTAGTGTCCCAAAACAATAGCCATTCAAACCAATAATTCACTGTCTTTTCCCAAAACAATAGCCATTCAAACCAGTAATGCTATATCGTGTCCCAAAACAATAGTCATTCAAACCAGCAATGCTATGTCATGTCCCAAAACAATAGCCATTCAAACCAACAATTCACTGTCTTTTCCCAAAACAATAGCCTTTCAAACCAGTAATGCTATATCGTGTCCCAAAACAATAGTCATTCAAACCAGCAATGCTATGTCATGTCCCAAAACAATAGCCATTCAAACCAACAATTCACTGTCTTTTCCCAAAACAATAGCCATTCAAAACAGTAATGCTGTATCGTGTCCCAAAACAATAGCCATTCAAACCAGCAATGCTATGTCATGTCCCAAAACAATAGCCATTCAAACCAACAATTCACTGTCTTTTCCCAAAACAATAGCCATTCAAACCAGTAATGCTATGTCGTGTCCCAAAACAATAGCCATTCAAACCAGCAATGCTATGTCATGTCCAAAAACAATAGCCATTCAAACCAGCAATGCTATGTCGTGTCCCAAAACAATAGCCATTCAAACCAACAATTCACTGTCTTTTCCAAAAACAATAGCCATTCAAACCAACAATGCTATGTCGTGTCCCAAAACAATAGCCATTCAAACCAACAATGCTATGTCGTGTCCAAAAACAATAGCCATTCAAACCAACAATTCACTGTCGTTTCCCAAAACAATAGCCTTTCAAACCAGCAATGCTATGTCATGTCCCAAAACAATAGCCATTCAAACCAACAATGCTATGTCGTGTCCCAAAAGAATAGTCATTCAAACAAACAATGCTATGTCGTGTCCCAAAACAATAGCCATTCAAACCAACAATGCTATGTCGTGTCCCAGAACAATAGCCTTTCAAACCAACAATGCTATGTCGTGTCCCAGAACAATAGCCTTTCAAACCAACAATGCTATGTCGTGTCCCAAAACAATAGCCATTCAAACCAACAATGCTATGTCGTGTCCCAAAACAATAGCCATTCAAACCAGTAATGCTATGTCGTGTCCCAAAACAATAGCCTTTCAAACCAACAATCCACCGCCGCGTCCCCAAAGAAGAGCCATTCACATTAGTCTCCAGTGAGCAAGTGGACAATTTCCGTGTGTAGCCCCGGGCGGCACGGGGCTGGGCGTGGTGAAGGATGTCCCAGACGTGGACACGGCACTGGCTGCAGAGGTCTGGCACTGTGAAGGGGGAGGCGGAAGGGAAGCGAGTGGAGAACGGTGTCAGGGACAGGCGGCAGCAATGAACTGCTTGCACGTGCCTGAAAGTCCTTGGTTCTGGAGTCACACTGTCAGTTCACAGTGAAAGAGAGGGAGAGAGAGAAGGGGGGAGGTTGTGGGGAGGGGGGTAGAGGGAAAGAGATAGGGGGCGAGAGAGAGGAGAGAGAGAGAGAGAGAGAGAGAGAGAACTCTGAACTTAAGATGTTGGTTATTCAAGGATTAAGATTTCAGGCATAGTCTGTTCTACTTCTTTTCTTTTTCTTCTTCTTCTGAGGGAGAGAGAGAGAGAGAGAGAGAGAGAGAGAGAGAGAGAGAGAGAGAGAGAGAGAGGGAGGGAGAGAGAGAGAGAGAGAGAGAGAGAGAGAGAACTCTGAACTTAAGATGTTGGTTATTCAAGGATTAAGATTTCTGTTCAACTTCTTTTCTTTTTCTTCTTCTTCTGAGGGAGAGAGAGAGAGAGAGAGAGAGAGAGAGAGAGAGAGAGAGAGAGAGAGAGAGAGAGAGAGAGAGGAGAGACAGATACAGGGTAAGGCTAAGAGCAAGAGACAGAGACAGAGAAGTAATCAAAGACAAAGAAAGAGATGGGGGGAGAGAGAGGGAGAAGGAGAGATAAATAAGAGAAAAAAAAGAGAAAGGAACAGAGCGAGAGACAGGGACACAGAGAGAAATATACAGGCAGACAGAGAGAAAGAGGCAGACAGACAGAGAGAAAGAGACATCGATACAGAGACAGACCAAGAGAAAGTGACAGAGATAAAGAGGGATAGAGAGAGAAGGGGGGGGGTGACAGAAGAG
>NC_134894.1:2182500-2185000 GCF_041734735.1 Babylonia areolata | reverse complement strand
ATCAACCCTGACTCCTGGGAGGAATCTGCAGTGGACCGTGACAAATGGCGCGCTGCTGTGCACAAAGGTGCCAAGTTGTGCGAGGCCAACAGGACTGCTGCAGCTGTTCAGAAGAGGCAGGCCAGAAAGTCACTGGCAAACAAGCTCCCTGACAATGATATGCCGGTCTTTGTCTGCCCCAACTGTCAGCGAACATTTCGTGCGCAGATTGGACTATTCAGCCATCTGCGCACTCACAGATAGATTCATGAGCATCCCCCCACCCACCACCACCACCACCACCCTCCCACCATCCCCCAGCTGGATGACAACGATGGTCATCATCGATCTCGATGGACACCCACCCACCCACCCCATGCTGAACCCTGGACACAGTGGATGTGAAATCACTGCCTTCCTATGCTGAACCCTAGACACAGTGGATGTGAATTCACTGCCTTCCTGTACTGAACCCTAGACACAGTGGATGTGAATTCACTGCCTTCCTGTGCTGAACCCTAGACACAGTGGATGTGAAATCACTGCCTTCCTGTGCTGAACCCTAGACACAGTGGATGTGAATTCACTGCCTTCCTGTGCTGAACCCTAGACACAGTGGATGTGAAATCACTGCCTTCCTGTGCTGAACCCTAGACACAGTGGATGTGAAATCACTGGCCTGACTGCCATAAAAGGCCAAGGGACATTTAACATTTAACCTTTTATATACTTCGGAGATAAATTTTACCTTTAATCTTTTTTTCTTTTTTCTTTTTTTTTCTTTTTTTTTTTACAAACCTGTCTGCAAGGGTCTCTTTCGAGAGGCCTCCCTCAGCAATGGAGAAAACTTCCTCGGGAGATTTACTTCACTTTACATTAACTTTAACGTTCTTGTCATTCTCCGTCTGGGCGGAGAGGGTTTGGGGTACAAGTCAATCCACCCCCCTCCCCTCCCCCTTCCCTCTCCCCACCAAACACCCCTCCTGCAGGCGAAACGTGCAGGGATTTCCGTGGCACGGGATGCGGGCGGTGTGAACAGGAACTGTGTCCACGAAGCCACCGGGGATCCATCAGGTCTCCACGTCACAAACTGTCTGGCGAGTTGTGTGGCGTTAACAGTCACGTGAGGGCTTGGGACCAAAAGACAAAGGGGGGAAAGAAGAAGAGGAAGAAAGAGAGAAGAGAGACAGAAAACAGTCGATATTCTTGAGGAGAAAAGTGTTTTAGGTGGAGGTGTTGGTACAACATCCAGTTATAAAAGAAGAATCAAGTTGGTAGCAAAGCAAACGTTTTGTTGTGTGTGTTCAATTTCATTTAATGTCTATTCACTTTAGGGGATATTAGACATATTGTGTGTGTGTGGGGGGGGGGGGGGGGGGGGGGGAGCACTCACATACAATTATGTGTTTTTGTTGTTGTTGTTTTTATTTGTTTTGTTCTTACAGGTGAAGTCTGTGCAGTGTGCTGTCTTGTTTAAAGACAGTAGTCATTGCTAACGTTGCAAAATGTGTACAAACTCGTAAAGTTGTTTAATCAAACACGTAGTCTGTCTTCTGCAGTTTCGGTCTGCAATAATTATGATTCGCTGCCCTCCTGGGTTTGTTTGATATACCAGTTGCTGTGGGTTTTGTTTATCTTAATATCAATGATGGGGGTGGGAGGATGACATCAAATTATCGATAATGTTCTTATATTTGTGGCAGGAAAGCGTTGAGTGTATATGAGGAAATAGCATTCGCTCTTGACTTATAAACAGACTGCTTCTGATGAGCATACTTGTCAGTGAAGGGCTGTCACCTCACTGAGACAGGACAGAGCTTACAGGTCAGGATGTCAGTGAAGGGCTGTCACCATCACTGAGATAAGACAGAGCTTACAGGTCAGGATGTCAGTGAAGGGCTGTCACCATCACTGAGATAAGACAGAGCTTACAGGTCAGGATGTCAGTGAAGGGCTGTCACCTCACCTAGACAGGCCAGGATCTCAGCGAAGGGCTGTCAGTGAAGGGCTGTCACCTTACTGAGGTAAGACAGAGCTCACAGGTCAGGATGTCAGTGAAGGGCTGTCACCTCACCTAGACAGGCCAGGATCTCAGCGAAGGGCTGTCAGTGAAGGGCTGTCACCTTACTGAGATAAGACAGAGCTTACCGGTCAGGATGTCAGTGAAGGGCTGTCACCACCTCACTGAGATAACACAGAGGTTACAGGTCAGGATGTCAGTGAAGGGCTGTCACCTCACTGAGATATGACAGAGTTTACAGGTCAGGATGTCAGTGAAGGGCTGTCACCTCACTGAGATAACACAGAGCTTACAGGTCAGGATGTCAGTGAAGGGCTGTCACCATCACTGAGATAACACAGAGCTTACAGGTCAGGATGTCAGTGAAGGGCTGTCACCTCACTGTGATAAGACAGAGCTCACAGGTTAGGATGTCAGTGAAGGGCTGTCACCATCACTGAGATAACACAGAGCTTACAGGTCAGGATGTCAGTGCAGAGCTGTCACCTCACTGTGATAAGA
>NC_134894.1:2107500-2175000 GCF_041734735.1 Babylonia areolata | reverse complement strand
AAAGTATCAAAAATATAAAACTTCTAGACACATTCATTCGAATAAGGCTTGGCATATCTGACATGAAAACACATAAATTACGCTTTTCTTCTGACTATGGGGGAGATTTATTGTGTCCTTTGTGTAAATGCCGCTTAGAAGATGAAACGCATTTTCTGTCGTTGTGTACAGCAACCGATGATTTAACTCTCTCCATACGAACGGCGAAAGAGACGACGTTAACAGCGTTTCTCCCCAATTACCACCATCAAAATATTACAAGCGGAAGGCTCTTACACTGAAGAGGTGAATGTTGACAAAGATACCACAATTCTGACGACTGAAGCTAAAGGTTGGATCATTGAGACACCCACTGGACATCCGAGGGGTCTGTGTAGAGGAGAAGAGAGGACTGGCCGTACTGAGTGAGTTAAGACAGAAATATTTTACTAAAGAAAAAGTGGAGAAACTTAAAGTAAATCCCATAGCATTTTTGTGTGATGTTAAACATTCAAACAGCTTAGCAAAATTTATTTACCATAGCTTAAGAGACTCAGGGAAACTGATTTCACATACTAAGGTTTCATCTCGAAAACATATTCTAAGCATGCATGAACGCCATTCGGTTTATGTTGCCCTGTTTCATTGATTCGTTGATGGAACAGTATGTGAATGGATTGTGAAGATAGTTAAATTGACAAACGGTACTTGAATACTCTCTCTCTCTCTCTCTCTCTCTCTCTCTCTGACTACGAAATCGGGTCGATGGCCTCGGGTTACTTAAACATGAACCTCATCAGTAGACCACGAAGATTGTGCATATATGTCAGGACTGAGACAGCGCTAAGCGCCAAATGTAGTGTGGTTGTTGCCAAGTTAGGCAGCGAGTGCAAGAGTCTAGATCTGTAAATAGACTTGTATATAACCAATCAGCTGTAGTGTATTTTAACCAATCAGAATGTAAGGTGGATGAACGGTCATCCAATCAGCTGTAGTGTATTTTAACCAATCAGCTGTAGTATATTTTAACCAATCAGAGAGTTCTACGTGGAGGTAGTTAAGAGAGATACCTATGTGTGTGCTCCCTGCGGAAGGCAGGCGTTTTTTTTTGCTCCATGTTTTTTGGATGTGACTTAGTGCATGGTGGTACTGTGTGCTAGGGACTTCAGTCCAGAGGTGATGGACTATTCCTTGTTTTCCTTGTGCCTGAAGTACTTGTTAGAAGTATGCTGAAGGATGATTCGTACCGATCATAAGAGACCCTAAGAATTTTCTTTTGCTCTTGTTGTACTATAACCTTTGCATGCTGGATTGTGAATGTTCTTTGATTGGTGACCTATGTATATGGTGGTCGAGAGGTTATCGACCAGGCATTGAGATTGTTGCTCGCAGGATTGCGTGGAAAGATTGTGGGTTTAGTGTGGAGTGTGCTGAAGTTACCATTACGTCGGAAGGGACGAGAAGGCTGAGTGTTGAGTGTGTGATTAAGTGGGCTGTGCACGTGTTGTATTAAGGGAAATAAAAGGTAAAATTGCTATTTAGTGTTATATTGTGTCATTTTGTGTCTGTAGCTGGCGAATGTGGTGAAAGTTCTTCGTCACAAGTGTTTATTTTGTTGGTGGGAGCCAGCCTTTAATTTTATTATTTACTGCCTGCCACTCCAGGTCATCGGGTCGATGGCCTCGGGTTACTTAAACATGAACCTCATCAGTAGACCACGAAGATTGTGCATATACATACCGTTAGATATTGTTTATTTATTCCTTATGAAGTGCAGAAGAATGTTGTGAAAAGCGTGAATGTGTAGGAGGGAGGGAGGGAAGGAGGGGGGGGGGGGAAGAAGCGTGTTTTCCACTTGGTAATATGAGCATGTTAAACCATTTGAATCTTTTAAATCTTTATCTATCTTTATGTATATGTATATATGCATATATCAGTATATATATATATATATATATATATATTGATATTTCTTTTCTTTTCCCTGTGCGGCCGTGGTTTTTGTTGTTGTTGTTGTTGTTTTGTTTGTTTGTTTTAGAAATTTTTGTTGTTTTGTTGTTGTTTTGTTTTGTTTTTTGTTTTTTTGTTGTTGTTGTGTTTGGGGCTTTTTTGTTTTGTTTTTGTTGTTTGTTTTTTTTTTGGGGGGGGGTAACTGAAAGAACAAGAACAACACTGGGTGACACAACAATTGTCTCACGATCTGGACGCTAAATGGAGAATGTATTCAAAAGGAACTCCTCACCGAAGTGCATTTGTCATCATCCCCTGATAATCACTTGGAAACCTCGAAGACATTCATCAGAATGGGTTCTGGTTACATCTTTTGAAGAATCTTAAAACGTTTCAGCGATTTGCTTTCACCTCTCCTTGCCTCTCTCTCTCTCTCTCTCTCTCTCTCTCTCTCTCTCTCTCTCTCTCTCTCTCTCTCTCTCTCTCTCTCTCTCCACTCTCCTCACCCCCTCCCCCTTCCCCTTCCCCACTTCCACCCTTCCCCTTCTCTCTGCGTGTAGTTTTATTTGTTTTTCCTATCGAAGTGGATTTTTCCACAGAATTTTGCCAGGGACAACCCTTTTGTTGTCGTGGGTTCTTTTACGTGCGCTAAGTGCATGCTGCGCACGGGGCCTCGGTTTATTGTCTCATCCGAATGACTAGCGTCCAGACCACCACTCAAGGTCCAGTGGAGGGGGAGAAAATATTGGCGAATGTACCGTGATTCGAACCAGTTCGCTCAGATCTGGTCCTTCTTCTCTGAGCCAAAACATCTCTTTATACGTTGATGATAAATAATGGCACTTCATCTCTTTATACGTTGATGACAAATAATGGCAATTGATCTCTTATACGTTGATGACAAATAATGGCAATTCATCTCTTTATACGTTGATGACAAATAATGGCAATTCAAGCTAATCACTGATTTCCAATTCCAGTATGTCTTGGCTTTTCTCCCCCTGTTTCTGTGTTGATGCTGTTGCTGTTTGGTGTTAGTGTCTCTTTATCTGACGCAGGGAGGTGGAGGTGGAGGTGGGGGTGTAGAAGGAGGGGGGGGGGGTAGATTTGAGGAATTCAGGGGGAGGGAATCTTCCTCATGATCAACATTACCGTTAAAAAAAAACAGAAAAAAAAAAACGATCACCGAGAAACATATCAATCCTGTTCTGTGCGGCTTCCATGGAGACATATCAGCTTTTACGCTCACGCACCAACATTACGCATTCCCGATCCAATAAATAAGCCTTGGGCCAATATCACAGCGTTGTTGATATTGCCAGGCTTATGTATTTATTATTTATTGACCTTGTTTATCGTAAGATTGTTATTCGTGGAAATTTTTGAGTGATGGTTAGGTTTGACATTTGAAAATGAAATTTATTAATGAAATTTATTCATCATTATTACTTTGTTTGTTTTCTTACTGATTTATCAACAGTCAGTATGATTCGTTCATTAATCTGTTTATTTCTTGAGATCATCAGTTTTGGATTTTCTTTTCCATGATATTCACTCCATCTAGTCACATTTATGGTAGGGTAAATATGCATGTGTGAAATATGGAATCATCTTCGAGCTTCATGACTTCTGTGTTCTCTGTGTGTGTGTGTGTGTGTGTGTGTGTGTATGTGTGTGTGTGTGACAGACGCTTTTCCTTCTTTTCTAATACTCAGCGGTTCGGGGACATTCTTCAAGTATCTTTTAAAAGAAGATTGTTGTCTCCCAACTTGTCTGCTTTGTTGTCTTCAGCTTATAAATATAAATAGATAAACACGCACACACGTGCACACACACATACACACACGCGCATACATACATGTACACACAGGCACACAGACACAGACACACACACACACACACACACACACACACACTGTAGGACACGGGAGACATGCACTGAATGGGGCTGCCCTTACCTCTACCACGTGCCGGTGAGTTCATTACCTATCACTTCAGTGCGGTCCTTGGAGCTACATGTCTGTTTCCATTTCCTCGTCTTCACCCAATCATCTCCCCTGCCAGTTCTCTCAACACCGCCGGCAGAGAGAGGAAAAAGCACTCCACACGAGGTATTGGATTTCCATACAGCACAGTGATGGCTGTTTATCTCAGCGCCGTTCCTATCTCCTTCCTAAGCTTGGTGTGGGTAACTGTGTGGTTGTCAGGATGTACTGGTCTTGTTCCTCCGTCACTACAAAGGCTTCAGAGCTGGACTCGGCGTGTTGGAGAAACCCTGAGAGAGACATTTACATTGTCGTACTGTGTCGTCTGAGGGCCCTGCTTTCTGCAGTGCTTCTCTCTCTGCTGGATTCTTCAGCGGAGGATTTGTAATAATGTATCATAAGGAGTTGGAAGAAAAGTATCTTTTTTTTTCTTCCTCGTGTTTCTTTACCAGCTAGTGTTGAATGACTTGTGTATGTGTGTGCGGGAGGGTGTGTGTGTGTGTGTGTGGGAGGGGGGGGGTGAGGGGTGAGGGAGGGGTTTGTAAATTGGTGCTTCAGTGGCGCTGTTCACTAAACACTCCAATGCAGTGTATGTGTGTCCCCAGCTTGGAAATTTTTCGAACGTATTTTCATCCAGCGTTCCAGCCACCATCCCCATGCTCACAGAAAACCTATTGTACAACAAGAGCTCTCTTATAAAAGGAAAGGGAAATTTAAAATGTGTGTGTGTGTGTGCGCGCGCGCGCGCGCGTGTGTGTGTGTGTGTGTGTGTGTGTGTGTGTACATGCATGCATGCATGCGTGCGTGCGTGATTGTGGGTATGTGTGTGTACATGCGTTTGCTTGTGTGTGTGTGTGTGTGTGAATAGAATAGAATAGAATAGATTTTATTGTCATGAAACCGTGTGTGTGTGTGTGTGTGTGTGTGTGTGTGTTAGAGAAAGAGAGAGAGAGAGAGAGAGAGAGAGAGATGTTAGAGGGAAACATTCAGATTCAGGTTCAGATGTTTTGTTCATAAAGGCCATGGCCCTTAGAATGGGGTACAAATGCTAAAACGCAAGACGCAAGTTGATTTAGAGGAATGGTTATCATAACCACACACGTCGCAATTTAAACGATCTATGTAAATATAGAGCAAAATGTTGTAAAACAATGGGCGACATTAATAAGATAAGCTTGAATAAATAAGGATGTTTACAGTATTTTTGTGGAAGATATATATATATATATATAATCAATTCCTTCAAAAAGGGTTATTACCTTCATGTTTTGCACATCAATACTTCTGACAGGATGCACTGCGCTTCAGTTTCCTTCAATTCCAACTGGAACATGATTGACGTTTTATCGCTATGCCCAGGCCTGCGATATGGATTCCTCTTATTTGGTTCAGTATTCGAAAATCATAGTGATGGCATAAAATTGAGCGCTTGCCGTGGACTATGCAATTGATATTCTTACGGCCAGTGGCTTTGCGCAAGTAGTTTTGAGCGGTGAAAAGGCTGGCTACAGAACAGAAACATGAGCGGTGAAAAGGCTGGCTGCAGAACAGAAACATGAGCGGTGAAAAAGGTTTCTGTGTCCGGGGTAAAACCCAGGCATGTCACGTTTGACAGGTCACTTTCAGTTTCAGTTTCAGTTTCAGTTTCTCAAGGAGGCGCCACTGCGTTCGGACATATCCATATTCGCTACACAACATCTGCTAAACAGATGCCTGACCAGCAGTATAACCCAACGCGCTTAGTCAGGTTTGAGTGCATGCACATAAAATCATATCTGTATACCTATCGGAGTAGATTTCTTCGACATAATTTTGCCAGAGGACAACGCTTTTGTTGCCGTGGGTTCTTTTTCAGTGCGCCAAGTGCGTGCTGCACACGGGACCTCGGTTTATCGTCTCATCAGAATGACTGGACGCTCAGTTCGATTTTCCGCTCAAACGTGGGAGAAGGGCGAGAGCGGGATTCGAACCCAGACCCTCAATAACTCTGTATTGGCAGACTAGGGTCTAAACCAGTCCTGCCACCTTCCTCCCCAGGTCAGTGCAATGTAGTGCTGTTGTTTCTTCCCACGGGCTGGTGTGAACTGGATAATTTAATTCAACTTGTGGATGATGCATTCTGGCTGTCTGCATGATGGAGCCCGTCACATGGCCAGTAACAGTGATGAAGGAGGCTGTTTTCCTCACACTGAGGGCCACACACCGCTGTGAAGAAAACAGCAACAGTGCTGAGCCTTGTGCACTGGAGGCCTTGTGCACTGGAGGCCTTGTGCACTGGAGGCCTTGTGGAGTGGAGGCCTTGTGCACTGGAGGCCTTGTGCACTGGAGGCCTTGTGCACTGGAGGCCTTGTGGAGTGGAGGCCTAGTGCTGAGCCTTGTGGAGTGGAGGCCTTGTGGAGAGTGGAGGCCTTGTGGAGTGGAGGCCTTGTGCAGTGGAGGCCTAGTGCTGAGCCTTGTGGAGTGGAGGCCTAGTGGAGTGGAGGCCTTGTGGAGTGGAGGCCCAGTGATGAGCCTTGTGGAGTGGAGGCCTTGTGGAGTGAAGGCCTTGTGGAGTGGAGGCCTTGTGGAGTGAAGGCCTTGTGGAGTGGAAGCCCAGTGCTAAGGCAACCGGCTGGAAAGCAAGGGTCCATGGGATCCAGTCCCATAATCATTGTGTGTGTTGCTACAGTATAGTGTGCTACAGTGTGGACATAGTGTGTGTTGCTACAGTGTGGACATAGTGTGTGTTGCTACAGTGTGTGTTGCTACAGTGTGTGTTGCTACAGTGTGGACATAACGTGTGTTGCTACAGTGTGGACATAGCCTGTGTTGCTACAGTGTGGACATAGTGTGTGTTTCTACAGTGTGGACATAGCCTGTGTTGCTACAGTGTGGACATAGCGTGTGTTGCTACAGTGTGGACATAGCGTGTGTTGCTACAGTGTGGATGATCGATGTTTCTTTCTCCCGTTAACTGGCTCAAGCGTGTGTGTGTGTGTGCGTGTGTTTGTGTGTGTGTGTGTGTGTGTGTGTGTGTGTGTGTGTGTGCGTGTATGTGTGTCTGTGACCTGTGTGTGTGTGTGTGTGTGTGTGTGTGTGTGTTCATTCACGAGGACACGCGTGCGCGCGTGCATGTGCGTGTTCATCCACTCTCGCGTTCTCATTCATTCCTCAGAAACCCTGAGTTCCACACAATGGAAAATGGGAACCAAACCAAGGTTGCTGGGGTTTTTTTGCTCGAAAATAAACTGCTGCCCACTTGTAACACTTGTGACGGGCATATTGTCCATGTCCGTGCAGAGCGGAGGGGAGGGGGGTGGGGGAAACGGGAGGAAGGAGGGAGGAGGAGGGTGAGGGGGCGGGGGTGGAGGAGGCCTCACGTGGTCAATGCTGCAGAAATGAAGCCGGTTTAATAACCAGTTCAGCTCGCCGGGCCGCCCTGGCGTGAAAGGAAACCTGTCTGAACGTCATGGTGGTTGTCTGTTGGGATGTTTGGGGAGACCGAGGGAGGATCTCTGTGTGTGCGTGTTTGTGTGTGTGTGTGTGCGTGTTTGTGTGTGTGTGTGCGTGTTTGTGTGTGCGTGCGTGCGCGCGCGTGTGTGTGTGTGTAACTCTGTGTGTTTGTGTAACTCTGTGTGTGTGTGTGTGTGTGTGTGTGTGTGTGTGTGTGACGTGTGACGTGTTCATGTCAGCGCTTTTAACAATCATATTTAAATAAAACTTTATCTCAATTGATAGCTATGATTTACCTCATGCGTTTAAGTGCTTCTTCAAGATTTTTTTTTACCTGTAAATTAGGATTGCAATTATCTCATGCATTTATATGCCACAAGTGAATGTCTCTTACCTTATTAGTCATAATCATCCTTTTTTTCATCCAGCAATTAGAGGCAATTTCATTTTATGCGACATAGAATAATGCTGTTGTCAAAAATTAAAGCTAATGATTGCGAGCAAGTATGAAACTTCCAGTTCTATTTGCTAATCAGCATGCAATCCATTCCCAATTCAGTTAAGGAAATAACATATTTCTACATCAATTACCACTGACACAACGCGTCACCGGAACATTTTTTTAAAGAAAACCTGATGGCGGCACAGCACGTTGCGTGGATATCACAGCTGCTCCATCTGACAGTCGTGGAATGTTGAAGAGCTGCCAAGATGGAGCGGTTGTGATGAGAATTGTTAGGGAAATTTTGGACACACACACATACACGCGCGCGCGCGCGCGCGTGCGCGCTCACACACACACGCACGCACGTACACACACACACTTACACACACGCTCATACATACACACGCACGCATGCACGCACATACACACACACACACACACACACACACACACACACACGCTCACACATACACACGCACGCACGCACGAACACACACACACACACACACACACACACACACACACACATACAGAGACACACAGACACACAGACACACACAAACACACAGACACAGACACACACACACACACACACACACAAATAACATTAATTTTTCGTCTCACATGAACATAAATATGTTGTATTTATTGAACATGTTAACAGCATTGAGAGACGGAAAATCAGAGACAGACAGACAGACAATCAGAAAGACAAACAGAGATAAAAACAGACAGACAAATGAAGATACAGAGAGAGAGACTCGTGACTCGTACTCATCTCATTCTCTTCATCAACTGTTTGGTGTTATTACAAAATCCAATTTGGGGTACAGGGCTGTATCACATCCACACAGGCAGTGAATTCATACCCACTGTGTCCAGTTCACTGCCTTCCTATGCCCAGCCCTGGACACAGTGGATATGAAATCACTGCCTTCCTATGCCCAGCCCTGGACACAGTGGATATGAATTCGCTGCCTTCCTATGCCCAGCCCTGGACACAGTGGATATGAATTCACTGCCTTCCTGTGCCCAGCCCTGGACACAGTGGATATGGATTCACTGCCTTCCTATGCCCAGCCCTGGACACAGTGGATATGAAATCACTGGCTTCCTATGCCCAGCCGTGGACACAGTGGATATGATTTCACTGCCTTCCTATGCCCAGCCCTGGACACAGTGGATATGAATTCACTGCCTTCCTATGCCCAACCCTGGACACAGTGGATATGAATTCACTGCCCCGGTGGCTATACAGGGCAATGGACCTTTAACCCTTTTTAACGCATAGCGTTGGTGGACGTAATGGACTGTACAACTTACACAGCCACCAATATTTCCTTCATCCCTTCACCGCATTGCTGACATTGGGGCAGTCTGATGATACAGATTATGCTCGTTGCAAACAAAGCCCGGCTCTTGTGGAGGCTTTGAGGTGTAGGGTGTTGGTGGTGAGGGTCCTTCAGCCAGGGACGCCGAGTGGCCGTGTCAAGGGGAGCCCTGTCCCCTGGACCTTCGTCACTCCTCCAGGACAGCGTCAGCACGGCTGGCACTAACACTCGCTGCAACTTGCAGTGTTTCTCTTTGTGTGCGTGTCTGTGGGGGCAGGGGTGGGGGGAAGGTGGCAAAGTGGTGGTGGAAATGGGGGGATGGGGGTGGGGGGTCAGGCGTGAGAGAGCAAACCAGGACACTGTGTTGTGACATCTGTAGTGCTGTGCTGTGCTGTGCTGTGCTGTGCTGTGCTGTGCTGTGCTGTGCTGTGCTGTGCTGTGTTGTGTTGTGCTGTGCTGTGCTGTGCTGTGCTGTGCTGTGTTTAGCAGTGCTTTGACCTGTATTGTATTGTATTGTATTGTATTGTATTGTGTTCTATTGCGTTCCGTCGCTTTGTGTTGCCTTGTATTGTTCTGCATTTTACTGCGCTTTATCAAAAAAATAAATAATAATAATGATAATAATAACAATGTTCAAACTACCTGCCCAGGTAGTTGTGGCGAACGTTGGCAGCCAAGCGAGGAGGTGGGGAGTGGGGAAGGGAAAGGGGGTGGGTGGGGTGGACGGAAAGCCAATCGTGTGACGTTCGCCGCAGGATTCTTTTTCCTTTCTTTTTTTTTTTTCTTTCTTTTGCTGCGAAATAAGTCGTCTGGAACCTGGTTAGCTCCCCTCCATCACCCCTCTCCCCCCGCCCCCCTACCTCCTCCCCTACCCCCCATCCCCCCCCCCCCCCCCCCCCCCCCCCCCCCCCATTCCGACATGACGAGGCTCGTGGTCCACCGGTCGATAGATGGTTAACGAATGGCCCACAGCTCTTCTGGCCCTCACCACGGGGTAGGGGGGCTGGGGGGGGGAGGTTAAGGGGGCATGGGAGGGTATGGGGGCAAACCGCACAGACAGGAAAAAGCGCTGCATTGTCAGTGTGCCTCTTTCATGGCAAGGGATTCCGTGATTTTTTAGGGGTTTTTGTTTGTTGTTGTTGGGTTCTTTTACAGGCCCCGACCGGCTGACTGTGGAGTGTCGACATGGGAGTGTGTGCAGTGGCTGAGAAATGCCGTCATTGACAGAACATGTGGTGTGATGCAGGGAGCAAGTGGGGCGTACTCTTTTTAATGGAAACTTTCTGTGGGCTAGTTTTATTGTCAAGGCAGTGTGCACATTTCAATTATCTGTTCTTGTTGTTGTTTCGTCGTTGTTTTCGTCGTCATCGTCACCATCATCATCGAGGCAGTGTGCACATTTCAATTATCTGTTGTTGTTGTTGTTGCGGTCGTTGTTGTTGTTGTTGTTGTCGTCGTTGTTGCTGTTGTTGTCGTCGTTTTTGTTGTCGTCACCATCATCATCGAGGCAGTGTGCACGTTTAAATTATCTGTTGTTGTTGGCGTTTATGTTGTCGTCGTCACCATCATCGTAGTTGTTATTGTTGTTGTTGTTGTTTTAACTGTTGTTGTTGTTAACAGTGGTGGTCGTTTCGCTTCGCCAAACCAACTCCTACGTTTGTTAAAATTCCCCCAGTGAATTGAATGCATGCGTAAATGGAAAGAAACGAGTAAATGGTTCCTTTTGAAACATGCTTTTACACTCCGTGCTAGACAAAGAAAGAAAAATGGACAGAAAGAAAGAGAGAAAGAGAGAGAAAGAAAAAAAAAGAGGCATGTTCTGTATCAAGTTTTGGCCACGGAATGAAAATGTCCCAACTTTTAAATTCTTTTTAACTTCAATCAGTCTTGAAGCGCAAACACGTAAGGATGCAGATGTTGTTGTTTTTTTTCTTTCGTGTTGGGGAAAGCATCTCTCTGTGGTCTGTTTCAAGCAACGTGCCTTTCTATAACGCTTTGAGAAAGAAGGCGAAAGCAATCACTGGCCTTCCACGTAACTTTCTTTTTTTTTATTCTGTAAAGTAATTACTTGTCTGTGGATGTTTTCTTCTTCTTCGTTTTTAAACCAAACTTGGTGTGGCCTGTTTGGATGGGTCCGCACATTCTGACACCTCCTTTAAACCGAAACTCAAACAGGGAAAATCGGTCAGGCATGTAGTCTGTAAACTTTTAAAGCTTTCCTTTGCTGACCTAATGCATTCATGTAGAACTTCTTATAATCCATTCATGTATAACTGATCCATTCATGTAGAACCTATCCATAATCCATTCATGTAGAACCTATCTATAATCCATTCACGTAGAACCTATTCATTATCCATTCATGTGGAACCTACTCATAATCCATTCATGCAGAATGTACTCATAATCCATTCATGTGGAACCTGCTCATAATCCATTCATGTGGAACTTACTTACAATCCATTCATGTAGAACCTGTTCATTAGCATCCATTCATGTGGAACCTACTCATAATCCATTCATGTGGAACCTACTTACAATCCATTCATGTAGAACCTGTTCATAATCCATTCATGTGGAACCTACTTGTAATCCATTTATGTAGAACCTGTCCATGATCCATGCATTTAGAACCTGTCCATAACCCATTCATGTAGAACCCACTCATAATCCATTCATGTAGAACTCACTCATAATTCATTCATGTAGAACCTATTTATAATCCATTCATGTAGAACCTACTTGTTAGCCATTCATGTCGGACCTACTTACAACCCATTCATGTCGAGCCTACTTACGTTCCATTCATGTAGAACCTACTTGCAATCCATTCATGTAGAACCTACCTCTCATCAATTCATGAAGAACCTACTGACATTCCATTCCTGTAGAACCTACTTTTCTTGCCGTCGATCCATCGACTGACTTTCTCTTTTGTAAAACCGTAATCGTTGATTATGAAGATTCTGTGTTAATTAACCACTGTGTGATAATTACATCGCTTTCATCCGTTTTCAGAACCTGCAAAAAGAACAAGACAGAGGAAAAACATCATGACATGTAAGTCTGCAGACTGCTCAGTCACCAAAGGTGAGTCAGAACGCGGGGTACACAGAAACAAAACAGACACACGAGGAAGGGAACGCCGCAATGAAGTGACAACCTCCAGCCTGACGAGGGAAGCTGAAGCAATAAAACATGCTGTCCAGTGGCTGGCATCGATTCGTGTCCCTGCGAATCAGCATGCCATAACACTGACTGGTTCTCTGAAACCATAACACTGACTGGTTCTCTGAAACCACAACAAGAAGCTCACATGGGATGGGGAGCCCAAAGTGGCGTGAAGCAAGGCGCAACACCCAGCTGCAAAAAATGTACATGGATGCACTGCCTGGACATGCACGTGCCACCGGAAATGAGCGAGCTGACAGACTTGGAGGCAGTGACAACGCCGAGGAGCAGCTTTCGGAAAGGAAGCAGTAAGAACCTCCAGAAGCTTTCCCCAAATACCAAGGACATGGCCATCACTGCCTATCTCCTGACAGAAGGAAAGGAAGCAGTAAGAACCTCCAGAAGCTTTCCCCAAATACCAAGGACATGGCCATCACTGCCTATCTCCTGACAGAAGTAAAGGGAACAGTAAGAACCTCCAGAAGCTTTCCCCAAGTACCAAGGACATGGCCATCACTGCCCATCTCCTGACAGAAGGAAAGGAAACAGTGAGAACCTCCAGAAGCTTTCCCCAAGTACCAAGGACATGGCCATCACTGCCCATCTCCTGACAGAAGTAAAGGAAGCAGTGAGAACCTCCAGAAGCTTTCCCCAAGTACCAAGGACATGGCCATCACTGCCTATCTCCTGACAGAAGTAAAGGAAGCAGTGAGAACCTCCAGAAGCTTTCCCCAAGTACCAAGGACATGGCCATCACTGCCCATCTCCTGACAGAAGGAAAGGAAGCAGTGAGAACCTCCAGAAGCTTTCCCCAAGTACCAAGGACATGGCCATCACTGCCCATCTCCTGACAGAAGGAAAGGAAGCAGTGAGAACCTCCAGAAGCTTTCCCCAAGTACCAAGGACATGGCCATCACTGCCCATCTCCTGACAGAAGGAAAGGAAGCAGTGAGAACCTCCAGAAGCTTTCCCCAAATACCAAGGACATGGCCATCACTGCCCATCTCCTGACAGAAGGAAAGGAAACAGTAAGAACCTCCAGAAGCTTTCCCCAAGTACCAAGGACATGGCCATCACTGCCTATCTCCTGACAGAAGGAAAGGAAGCAGTGAGAACCTCCAGAAGCTTTCCCCAAATACCAAGGACATGGCCATCACTGCCCATCTCCTGTCAGAAGGAAAGGAAGCAGTGAGAACCTCCAGAAGCTTTCCTCAAGTACCAAGGACATGGCCATCACTGCCCATCTCCTGACAGAAGGAAAGGAAGCAGTGAGAACCTCCAGAAGCTTTCCTCAAGTACCAAGGACATGGCCATCACTGCCCATCTCCTGACAGAAGGAAAGGAAGCAGTGAGAACCTCCAGAAGCTTTCCCCAAATACCAAGGACATGGCCATCACTACCCATCTCCTGACAGAAGGAAAGGAAGCAGTGAGAACCTCCAGAAGCTTTCCCCAAGTACCAAGGACATGGCCATCACTGCCCATCTCCTGACAGACGGAAAGGGATGGAGGGTGGAAGCAGTGGCACATGTATAACTGAAAGGAAGACCAGAACCCACTGTCATTCAAACACGTGTTGTCATCATTTGCAGATCTTTATTTATTTATTTATTTATTTATTCACCTATCTATTTATGCATTTGTTTATTCGTTTATTCATTCATGTATTCTATTTTTTTGTTTTTAATGTTTGTTTGTGTGGGTTTTTTTCTACAGAAAATCATTTTATTTCATTTATTTGTTCATATATCTTTTTCAGGTTGGTCTACCCCCCCCCCTTCCCTCACTCCTACCCTCTCACCCCCCACCCACCATTTCCATCCCCCCCCCCTTCCCTCACTCCTGCCCTCTCCCCCCCCCCCCCCCCCCCCCCAAACATTTCCCTGTCCCCTCCCTTCCCCCCCTTCCCTCACTCCTGCCCTCTAATCCCCCACCCACCATTTCCCCTTTCCTGTCCCCCCTTCCCTCACTCCTGCCCTCTCACCCCCCACCCACCATTTCCCCCCCCCTCCCTCACTCCTGCCCTCTCACCCCCAACCCACCATTTCCCCCCCCCCCCTCCCTCACTCCTGCCCTCTCACCCCCCACCCACCATTTCCCCCCCCCCTCCCTCACTCCTGCCCTCTCACCCCCAACCCACCATTTCCCTTTCCCCTCCCCCCCACCTCCCTCACTCCTGCCCTCTCACCCCCCACCCACCATTTCCCTTTCCCCTCCCCCCCCCTTCCCTCACTCCTGCCCTCTCACCCCCCCACCCACCATTTCCCCCCCCCTTCCCTCACTCCTACCCTCTCACCCCCCACCCACCATTTCCCTTTCCCCTCCCTCCCCCCCTCTTCCCTCACTCCTGCCCTCTCACCCCCCACCCACCATTTCCCTTTCCCCTCCCTCCCCCCCCTCTTCCCTCACTCCTGCCCTCTCACCCCCCACCCACCATTTCCCTTTCCCCTCCCCCCCCCCCCCTTCCCTCACTCCTGCCCTCTCACCCCCCACCCACCATTTCCCTTTCCCCTCCCTCCCCCCCTCTTCCCTCACTCCTGCCCTCTCACCTCCCACCCACCCACCATTTCCCTTTCCCCTCCCCCCCCCTTCCCTCACTCCTGCCCTCTCACCCCCCACCCACCATTTCCCTTTCCCCTCCCCCCCTCTTCCCTCACTCCTACCCTCTCACCCCCCACCCACCATTTCCCTTTCCCCTCCCTCCCCCCCTCTTCCCTCACTCCTACCCTCTCACCCCCCCACCCACCATTTCCCCTCCCCCCTCTTCCCTCACTCCTACCCTCTCACCCCCCACCCACCATTTCCCCTCCCCCCTCTTCCCTCACTCCTACCCTCTCACCCCCCACCCACCATTTCCCTTTCCCCTCCCTCCCCCCCTCTTCCCTCACTCCTGCCCTCTCACCCCCCACCCACCCACCATTTCCCTTTCCCCTCCCTCCCCTCACCCTTCCCTCACTCCTGCCCTCACTCCTGCCCTCTCACCCCCCACCCACCATTTCCCCCCCCCCCCTCCCTTCCCACTCTCCTGCCCTCTCATCCCTTTCCTTTCCTCAACTGTACTCTCTCTCTCTCTCTCTGTTTCTGTGTCTCTTCTCTCTCTCTCTCTCTCTCCCCCTCTCTCCCCCCCCTCTCTCTCTCTCTCTGTCTCTGTCTCTCTCTCTCTCTCTCTCTCTCTCTCTCTCTCTCTCTTTCTCTCTCTCTCTCTGTCTCTAGTATCTCAGGATTCTTGAAATGTTTTAAACAAAGATTAATTGATTGTAGATGGCAGGACTGGCAGGACCATAATAATGTATAACAGTGATAGATTTGCACAGTATAGATTTTTCAAGACAACGCACATGATAGAACCTTACACTGGAATAAAGATGAATAGATATGTAAAGAGTGCTTTAAGCAAATTTAGATTCGGTGTCTCTGATATTGCTTGCCATTGTTTTAGATACAGAAATGTAAGAGAACAGGAACTTTTGTGCCGCTTATGCAATCAAGAGTGAAATGAATTAATTCGAAGTATTATGCAGAACCATGTCATTTTAGGCTAAATATGTTGTTGTCAACAAGAAATGAGACATTTCTTTTTAATTTAGCTATGTATATCTATGAAGCAAGTAAGAGGCTGCGCACTGCAGTCTCTTAATATTCTGTTTGCAGACCTTATGTCTGTTAACTGTTACCTTTGTTAATGAAAATTATGTTTTATGTTCCTTTGTATTAGCCCCTTCAGTATGGGGCCAAGGCCTTTATCTGAATAAACATCTGAATCTAAATCTGAATCTCTCTCTCTCTCTCTCTCTCTCTCTCTCTCTCTCTCTCTCTCTCTCTCTCTCTCTCTCTCTCGATGTGCATGCACATGTGTGTCTGTGTCTATGGGGTGTGCTGGGTTCTGTCAGATTTGATCCATCTTATTTCTCTGCCTGTCTGTCTGTCTGTGTCTCTCTGTCTCTGCCTCTCCCTCCCTCCCTCTCCCTCCCCCTCTCTCTCTCTTTCTCCCCCCCCCCCTCTCTCTCTCTCTCTCTCTCTGTCTATGTGCATGTACATGTTCGCTGTGTGGGTGTGTGTTGGGTTGTGTCAGAGACATGCCCACAGGACGCTGTGGCTTTACGCCATGGAGATCTGTATATAGTGGCATGCTGAGGCATACATGCACAAGCATGCTCATGTATATTGCCCTGCTTTTATGCATTTCATAGCGCTATGATTTGAATTGTATATTCTGATTATATTTTGATGCAGTCTGTGTGTCTGTGTCTCTGACTCGAGTGAGAGAGAAAGAAAAACAGACAGACAGAAAGATTGACCGACAGATCGACAGAGACATAAAGTTAGAGACAGACAGACAGAAACAGCGAGAAAAAAAGAGATTGAAAGAGACAGAGACACAGATAGAGAGAGTTGCAGAAAATGTGAACCTGTGAACCTGTCGTGGTGTGTCGGTGAAATTGCGACATACACAGAAAAGACTGACAGCGTAGCATAATGGATGGGAACACCATTGGCAGAAACCCATGCTTTGATTCTCTACCGACAGACCTGCAGGAATGTGGTGAATAGCTCTGTGCAGAGCTCCAGTGACTATTCTCAGAGTTAAAGAATAAGAAGGAGAAGAAGAAGAGGAAGAAGAAGAAGGAGGAGGGGGGAGAAGAAGGAGGAGGAGAAGGAGGAGGGGGGAGAAGAAGAAGGAGGAGGAGAAGAAGGAGGAGGAGGGGGGAGGGAGAAGAAGGGGGGGGGGAGAGAGAAGAAGAAGACATTGAGGAAAGCAGTTACAGTTGACCGTGTGGCAGACAGTGGAGTGGACAGGCGGAGTGACTGAGCTCTCTGTGGGTTAGAGTTGTCCTCCTTGTTTTTCTGGTCTTCCCTTCTCTCCTTCCTTTCCTCTTCGTCTTTTCCTCTTGTTCCTCTGTCCTTGTTCTGGTTCTTGGTTTGTTCCTCTCTCCTTGTTCTGGTTCTTGGTTTGTTCCTCTCTCCTTGTTCTGGTTCTTGGTTTGTTCCTCTCTCTCTCCTTGTTCTGGTTCTTGGTTTGTTCCTCTGTCCTTGTTCTGGTTCTTGGTTTGTTCCTCTCTGTCCTTGTTCTGGTTCTTGGTTTGTTCCTCTCTCTCCTTGTTCTGGTTCTTGGTTTGTTCCTCTCTCTGTCCTTGTTCTGGTTCTTGGTTTGTTCCTCTGTCTCCTTGTTCTGGTTCTTGCTTTGTTCCTCTCTCTGTCCTTGTTATGGTTCTTGGTTTGTTCCTCTGTCTCCTTGTTCTGGTTCTTGGTTTGTTCCTCTGTCCTTGTTCTGGTTCTTGGTTTGTTCCTCTCTGTCCTTGTTCTGGTTCTTGGTTTGTTCCTCTGTCTCCTTGTTCTGGTTCTTGGTTTGTTCCTCTCTCTGTCCTTGTTCTGGTTCTTGGTTTGTTCCTCTCTCTCTCCTTGTTCTGGTTCTTGGTTTGTTCCTCTGTCCTTGTTCTGGTTCTTGGTTTGTTCCTCTGTCCTTGTTCTGGTTCTTGGTTTGTTCCTCTGTCTCCTTGTTCTGGTTCTTGGTTTGTTCCTCTGTCCTTGTTCTGGTTCTTGGTTTGTTCCTCTGTCCTTGTTCTGGTTCTTGGTTTGTTCCTCTCTCTCCTTGTTCTGGTTCTTGGTTTGTTTCTCTCTCTCCTTGTTCTGGTTCTTGGTTTGTTCCTCTGTCCTTGTTCTGGTTCTTGGTTTGTTCCTCTCTCTCTCCTTGTTCTGGTTCTTGGTTTGTTCCTGTCCTTGTTCTGGTACTTGGTTTGTTCCTCTCTCTCTCTCTGTCCTTGTACTGGTTCTTGGTTTGTTCCTCTCTCTGTCCTTGTTCTGGTTCTTGGTTTGTTCCTCTCTGTCCTTGTTCTGGTTCTTGGTTTGTTTCTCTCTCTCCTTGTTCTGGTTCTTGGTTTGTTCCTCTGTCCTTGTTCTGGTTCTTGGTTTGTTCCTCTCTCTCTCCTTGTTCTGGTTCTTGGTTTGTTCCTGTCCTTGTTCTGGTACTTAGTTTGTTCCTCTCTCTCTCCTTGTTCTGGTTCTTGGTTTGTTCCTCTCTCTGTCCTTGTTCTGGTTCTTGGTTTGTTCCTCTCTCTGTCCTTGTTCTGGTTCTTGGTTTGTTCCTCTCTCTCTCCTTGTTCTGGTTCTTGGTTTGTTCCTCTCTCTCTCCTTGTTCTGGTTCTTGGTTTGTTCCTCTCTCTCTCCTTGTTCTGGTTCTTGGTTTGTTCCTCTCTCTCCTTGTTCTGGTTCTTGGTTTGTTCCTCTCTCTCTCCTTGTTCTGGTTCTTGGTTTGTTCCTCTCTCTCTTTGTTCTGGTTCTTGGTTTGTTCCTCTCTCTCTTTGTTCTGGTTCTTGGTTTGTTCCTCTCTCTCCTTGTTCTGGTTCTTGGTTTGTTCCTCTGTCTTTGTTCTGGTTCTTGGTTTGTTCCTCTCTCTCTTTGTTCTGGTTCTTGGTTTGTTCCTCTCTCTCCTTGTTCTGGTTCTTGATTTGTTCCTCTCTCTCTCCTTGTTCTGGTTCTTGGTTTGTTCCTCTCTCTGTCCTTGTTCTGGTTCTTGGTTTGTTCCTCTGTCTCCCTCCTTGTTCTGGTTCTTGGTTTGTTCCTCTCTCCTTGTTCTGGTTCTTGGTTTGTTCCTCTGTCCTTGTTCTGGTTCTTGGTTTGTTCCTCTCTCTCTTTGTTCTGGTTCTTGGTTTGTTCCTCTCTCCTTGTTCTGGTTCTTGGTTTGTTCCTCTCTCCTTGTTCTGGTTCTTGGTTTGTTCCTCTCTCTCTCCTTGTTCTGGTTCTTGGTTTGTTCCTCTCTCTCTTTGTTCTGGTTCTTGGTTTGTTCCTCTCTCTCTTTGTTCTGGTTCTTGGTTTGTTCCTGTGTCCTTGTTCTGGTTCTTGGTTTGTTCCTCTCTCTCTTTGTTCTGGTTCTTGGTTTGTTCCTCTCTCTCTTTGTTCTGGTTCTTGGTTTGTTCCTGTGTCTTTGTTCTGGTTCTTGGTTTGTTCCGCTTTTCTTGTTCTTTTTTTTTCTTTCTTCTTATCGTTCTTTTTATTTTTCATGCTGCTGCTGTTGTTGTTCTTGTTCTTCTTCCGCTGTTGCTGCTGCTTCTTCTTCTTTCTGGTTTTTTCTTTCCTTCTTGGGGTTTTTCCTGACCTTTTTTTTTTCTTATTCTTCCACTTTTCTTCCACATCTTTCTGCCCTTTCTTTTCTTTTCTTTCTTCTTTGTTCCTCTGGTTCTTGTTGCTCCTCTTCTTCTTCTTCTTCTTCTTCTTCTTCTTCTTCGTCATCGTCATCGTCGTCGTCATCATCTGCGTCTACTTTTCCCCCTTCAATCCAGACGTGACTGTCCTTTTAAATCAGTCTTCTGAATTCCTTTCATCCAGATGCTGAATTGAAGACGCCGGTCCCCACGTGTTTATAGAAATATTTTCTCAGTGGTACAAGCCTGGTCAATAAGGTCTTAAGATATATTTTTCTATCATTTGCAATTCATATTCATATGTCCTTACCCTCCTGTCAAACGTTCGAGCTGCTGCTTCTGCTCTTCCTCCTCCTCCTTCTCCTCCTCCTCCACCTCCTCCTCCTTCTTCCTCTTCTTCTTTTTCTTGTATTCTTTTCTTTCGATCTGCACGATTAATATCGCTGTCTCGAAATCAGGCTCTGCTGTTTCATCATTTCATCCCCGTTTGAAGCTGATTAGAAAGGTCGACAGGTCAGTGCTGATGTATGGATTTCCTTCAGGGGAAAATTATGAAAGACAAGCAAATTTAGCAGTAGGTGACCATCTCACGTTTTTTATTTGTGGTTTTTTTTTCACATAGAAATGGGCTGTATTCCCTCTGTGTGTGTGTGTGTGTGTGTGTGTGTGTGTGTGTGTGTGTGTGTGTGTGTGTGTGTGTGTGTGTGTGTGTGTGTGTGTGTGTGTGTGTGTGTGTGCAAAGAGAACTAGGCAGAGAACGAACGAACGAACATTTTTATTCAATAAAGGCCGTAGCCCCTCATGAAGGCAGAGAGAGAGACAGAGAGAGAGTAGAGAGAGAGACAGAGACAGAGAGAGAGGCAGACAGACAGAAAGACATTCAGAGAGAGAAAGAGAGATACAAGGGAAGGTATCGATAACTCATTTCATAAACGCTGCTCAATGTACCAACTCTGAACTGCAGTGCTTAATAAAGGTGTGTTGCAGTATTCAGCTCTTTTCCCTATTTTCATTTCATTTGTTATTAGGTGTTTTTTTCGTCCGAATCACTTCATCTTCCAGAATTGGGTTCTGTCAGAACAGATTTCACGCTGATTGGGTTTTCAAAATTCTTTGCGTCAACAGTTGTCAGGGAATAGAATTACAGTCTGCCCACACCCGATCAATGTGTCTTGCCAGTGAAGGAGACAGAATCTCATCCCCACACCAAGCACCACAGTGTCCTGGGACAGCGTCTCTCCAGTGTTCACCACACACACCTCACAATAACATGTCCACGTCTTTCCCCTTGTACAGGTCCTGTCTAACTTGGTCTGCTGCAGTCTCCTCTGTCTGCATGTGTGCTTTGAGAGAGAGAGAGAGAGGAGAGAGAGAGAGAGAGAGCGATACGGACAGATAGACAAAGGAAGACAGACAGAAAGAGAGAGAGAGAGAGATGGAAAGAGATTGTCAGAGAGAGAGAGAGTAAGACAGTGTGTGAGGGGGTTGGGGATAGGGAGAGAGAGAGAATCCGAGAGGGAGAAGCGGGGAGAGGGGGAGAGGCAGCCCTGCGTTGCTCCAAAATGTGAAGGCAGTGTTGTGTTGCTGGTGAAATGAAGCTGGACACCAATGAAGGTGTGGGGTTGTGGCTGCAGTGATCAGGGAGGGCACGATGGGGAAGACATGACGTCCACTGTTCGCTGGGAGGTTTTCTCCTCCCTCTTTCTCCCTCTCTTTTCTTCTTCTTCTTCTTCTTCTTCTTCTTCTTCTTCTTCTTCTTCTTCTTCTTCTTCTTCTTCTTCTTCTTCTTCTTCTTCTTCTCCTCCTCCTCCTCCTTATCCTTTTACATGAGCATGTGCGTCTTCCTTTTTTTTTCCTTCCCTTTCGTTTTATTTATCCTTTTCTTTTCTTCCACTTCTTTCTTTGGAGAAGGGCGTTCTTTTTTCTTTTATTTTCTCTCTTTTTTTCGTTCTTTTTCTTTTAAGTTATTTTCTTTTTTGTTGTACTTGTTGTTATTGCTGTTGTTGCTGCTGCTGTTGATGTCACTGGCTACGCTCCAAGCCAGAATGGATTGAATTGCTGGCGCTGTTGTTCCTCTTATTTCTACCCTTCTTCTTTTTCATCATAATCATCGTCATCGTCGTCGTCGTCATCATCATCATCATCATCATCTTCTTCTTCTTCTTCTTCTTCTTCTTTCGCTTCGTTTATTATTTCTTTCTTTCTTTTTTTCTTTCATTTTTCTTTCTTTCGTTCTTTCTTTCTTTCTTTTATTTCTTTCTTTCTGTTTTCTTTCTCTCTTTCTTTCTTTTCTTCCTTTCTTTTTTCTTTCTTCTTCTTTCTATCTTTCTTTCATTTGTTCGTATTTCTTCACCATCTTCTTCTCAGTCATCTTTGGCAATCAGTACGTGCCTCTTTCCTTCAAATCCACGTTTGCTATTTCATCTATATTTAAAGCTGGTTTGAAGAGACCAGTTTACATACTGAATGTCCTGAAGTATAGAGCTTGGAAGGGGTGCAACAAGATCACGATCCAGAACATTGTTGAGGATATGACGGTATATAAGTACAATGATGTGTTTTTGCGGGATTTGTTTGATAATGATTTTCATTCCTTACTCATCAAAACTATATGTGTATTTTGTGTGTTATTGTACAATTTCTGTGATAATTCCATTTATTCATCTGTACATTTCGTAAGTTTGAAAATACACTTATGCTGGTCTTTTTTCCATTATCTTTTAAATTTTACAGTTAGTCAAGAGAAAGTGTTTTGAATAAATAAGTTAAACTAACATTTTGTTCTGTGTCGATTCTGGATTAACTTTTTTTACTGACAAAACGCGCCTTAACACACACACACACACACACACACACACACACACACACACACACACACACACACACACACACACACACACACACACACACATACACACACCTTTTCCATCATCATCATCTTTATCATCATTATTATCATCATCATCACCATCGTCGTCGTCGTCGTCATCATCATCATCATCTTCTTCTTCTTCTTCTTCTTCTCCTCCTTCTTCTTCCTCATTTTCGTCTTCTTCTTCTTCTTCTTCTTCTTCTTCTTCTATTTTTTCTGTTTTTCCCACCATCCACACATGACCGCTCCCTCCAAACAAACCATCTCAGTACCTTCCGTGCACAGGTTGAACTGAAGGGCCGCTCCCTACATGTTTATAGCTGTGGCACAAGCCTGCTATGTAAGGTCTGTATTGATAGATAGATAGACAGATAGATAGATATCATTTCATAATCTCATGTCCTTCTGCTCCGATGCAAACGTCTACTGCTGCTATTGCGTCGTCTCCCCCCCCCCCCCCCCCAACCCCCGCCCCTCCCCCGCCCCCCTTCACCCTCGGTCATCACCCTTCATTCTTTTTCTGTTTTTCTTCTTCTTTTAATCCTTTTTTTTTTTTTTTTTTCTTCTTTCTTTTCTCTTCTTCTCCTTCTTGTATTCAGTTGTTGTTGTTTTTGTATTTCCACAATAAATAGTGCTCACTCGAAATCAGGCTTTGCTATTTCAACCACGTTTAAAGCTGATTTGAATAGGCCTGCATTCATTTTTTTCGATTTTTTTTTTCATTTATGGCTTGGTGTAATTTTTTTTTTAAAGCAATTGTTGCTTTGTCAGTTTACCACCATGAAACAAAATCTTGACTTGACATGAAAGTTGATTAGGAAAGTCAATCAGTCAGTGTTGAGCATTGATTTTCTTCAAGGCCAGAAAAGATCAACATCAAAAGAAAATAATGACAGACAATCCTCATTTTCTTTGAGCTCCGGTTAGCCCATTTTCTAGAACTAGATTCTGTCAGGTTCCACGCTAATCAGATTCTGTCAGGTTCCATGCTGGTAAGATTCTGTCAGGTTCCACGCTAACCAGATTCTGTCAGGTTCCACGCTAATCAGATTCTGTCAGGTTCCACGCTAACCAGATTCTGTCAGGTTCCACGCTAACCAGATTCTGTCAGGTTCCACGCTAATCAGATTCTGTTAAGTTCAACGCTAATCAGATTCTGTCAGGTTCCACGCTAATCAGATTTTCATGGTTCGTTGTTTCAACAGTTGTCATGGAATACCAATAAAACGATGACTAACAGCCTTTCCCAATTTCCATCGATGTGTCATGCCAGTGTGGCAACCAAAGGGATCGAGACAGAATCTCATCCCCACACCAAGCACCACAGCGTCCTGGGACAGCGTCTCTCCAGTGTTCACCACACACACCTCACAATGTCCACGTCTCTCCAGTGTTCACCACACACACCTCACAATGTCCACATCTCTCCATTGTTCACCACACACACCTCACAATGTCCACATCTCTCCAGTGTTCACCACACACACCTCACAATGTCCACATCTCTCCAGTGTTCACCACACACACCTCACAATGTCCACATCTCTCCATTGTTCACCACACACACCTCACAATGTCCACATCTCTCCATTGTTCACCACACACACCTCACAATGTCCACATCTCTCCATTGTTCACCACACACACCTCACAATGTCCACATCTCTCCATTGTTCACCACACACACCTCACAATGTCCACGTCTTTCCCCTTGTACTGGTCCTGTCTAACTTGGTCTGCTGCAGTCTCCTTTGTCTGCATGTGTGCTTTGAGAGAGAGAGAGAGAGAGAGAGAGAGAGAGAGAGGAGCTTTTGTGGCCCGAAAATGTGAAGCCAGTGTTGTGTTGCTAGTGAAACGAAGTTACACACCATTGTTTGAGGTGTGGTGTTGTCATTGCATGCCATGGGCAAGTACCAATGGGGACACTGCGGGAATGACTTATGTCCCCTGTAAGTCGGGGGGATTTTTCCTACCTCCTTTCTACTCTTCTTCTTCCGCTCATTTTTTGACATGAGCTTGTGCGTCTTCCTTTTATTTTTATTTTTGTTTCTTGTTTGTTTGATTTCTTATTTCCTTTTCTCCCAGTTTTTTTGGAGGGGGGCATTTTTTGTTTGTTTGTTTGTTGCTTTCTCTTCTTTTTTTTCTTCTTAGTTCTTTTATTGTTATTGTTGCTATTGTTGCGGTTAATGTTTTTCTTTCTGTCTTTCTTGCTGTTATTGTTGCTGTTGTTATTGTTTTTGTTGTTATTGTTGTTGTTTTTCGTTCTTTCTTTATTATTTTCTTGTTTTCTCCGTTTCCGCTGTTGTTGTTGCTGACTGCGCTCCAAGCAGGAATGAATTGAATTGCTCGGCTATTGTTCCTCCTCTTTGTTTCCTTTTCTTCTTTTTATCCGTCTGCTACCACCACCACCACCTCCTCCTCCTCCTGATCCTCCTCCTTTTTCTTCTTCTCCTCCTCCTCCTCCCCTTCCTTCTTCTTCTTCTTCTTGTATCCGTTTCTGTCATTTCTCACAATTGATACCGCTCTCTCGGAATCAGGCTTTGCTATTTCATCCATGCTTAAAGCTGATTAAAAACATCAGCCAGTCAGTGTTGATGTATTGATCTTCTTCAGAGCCAGTAGAAGATCAAGATCAAGCACAAATTATGAAAAGAAAAAAAAAAGAGCAGAAGATCGGTTGTTTTTTGTTTGTTTGTTTGTTTGTTTGTTTGTTTTTTTAAACATTTTTCAGAAACGAAATGATAAAGTGGTCTGCATGCCTAATATGTATTTGTGGGGAGGGGTGGGTCGGAGGGGGGGCGGTGGAGGGGGGGGGGGCAGAGGGGGTTAGGAGTCAGAGTGAGGGAAAGAAATAGAGAGAGAGAGAGAGAGCGCTGTGTTGCCAGTGTTGTGCTGTGCTGTGGTGTGTTGTGTTGTGGTGTGTGGTGTTGTGCTGTGCGGTGTTGTGTTATGTTATGTAGTTGGTGAAATGAATTTGCACACCATTGTTTGAGGTGAGGAGGTTATCACTGCAGGCCCGGCAGATTCCCAGAGGGGACACACTGGAATGACTTGGCTCCACTCTTTCTTGGGGAGCGTTTCCCTCCTTCCTCCCCTTCGTTTCGTTGTTTTCTTCTCCTCCTCCTCCTCCTTCTTCTTCTTCTTCTTCTCCGCCTTCTTCTTCTCCTCCTCCTCCTCCTCCTCCTCCTTCTTCTTCTTCTTCTTCTTCTTCTTCTTCTTCTTCTTCTTCTTCTTCTTCCTCTTCTTCTTCTTCTCCTCCTCCTCCTCCTCCTCCTCCTCCTCCTCCTCCTCCTCCTCCTCCTTCTTCTTCTTCTTCCTTTGGAGGGGACACTACGGGATGGACTCGGGTCCACTCTTTCTTGAGAAAGTTTTTCCTCCTTCCTTGTCCTTCGTTCCTTCTTCTTCTTCTTCTTCTTCAAGCTATTGTTGTTTTAAACGAAGTTTCACTCCCCTTTTTTTGAGGTGTGAGGGTGATTACTGCAAGCTGGGTAGGTATATACCCTGAAGGTGACACTGCGGGAATGACGTGGGCCCAGTCTGGAGCTTTTCCTTCCTTCCTTCATCTTCTGCACATTTCTTTCTGTCTTTTTCTTCACATTTCTTCCTTTCTTTCTTCCTTTTTTTTCCTTTCTTCCTTCTTTTCTTCCTTTCTTCCTTCCTTTCTTTCTTTTTTCTCCTTCATCTTCTTCTCTCATCTTCGGCAATGGAAACGTGACTGCTCCCTTCAAATCTGTATTTGCCATTACAACTATATTTAAAGCTGATTCAAGGAGCTCGGTCACTCAGTGTATACATATTGATTTTCCTGATGTATAGGGCTTGGTAAGGGGTAAAAATGTTATTATCGACAGAATGGTGCAAGATACGATGGTATATGAGTATAATGATGTGTTTCTAGTGGGGCGTTTTTGATTTGTTGTTGTTGTTTTTCGTTTTTGTTCGTCTAGTGTATAATTTGTGCTTCATTGCAAACCTGAACGGAACAGGCGTACAGATGAAGTGCTTTCTTTTTTTCTTTTTGGCTGATTTTTTTTCTATCGCATGCCTTTCGTTAATTCTTTCTTTCTTTCTTTCTTTTATTTCTTGCGGTGTTTTTTGTCTTTCTCTCTTTTATCCATTCCTTTATTCATTCTTTTTTTTTATTTTATCCGTTATCTTCCCTTGAGCTTTTTTTATTTTTTAATCAGTTCTTTCCTTTTCCATTCTTTCCTTCTTTCCTTTCCTTCTTTCTTTCTTTCCTTCTTCTTTCCTCAACGTGAAATCAATCAAAGTGTCATTGACCAGATCTTCACATCATCGCATCTACTTCCTGTCCTCTAGCTCGCTAATCACCCCAGGGACACAAGGTGACACAGCGTGACACAGAGAGACACAGATAGACACAGAGAGACAGACACTGACACAGCGTGACACAGAGAGACAGACACTGACACAACGTGACACAGAGAGACACAGAGAGACAGACACTGACACAACGTGACACAGATAGACACAGAGAGACAGACACTGACACAACGTGACACAGAGAGACAGACACTGACACAACGTGACACAGATAGACAGACACTGACACAACGTGACACAGATAGACACAGAGAGACAGACACTGACACAACGTGACACAGAGAGACAGACACTGACACACAGTGACACACAGTGATACACAAAGACACACAGAGACAGACACACGGAAACACAGACACACAGTGAAATGCGGTGACACACAGATACACACAGTGACACACAGACACAGGCAAAGTGGAATGGACAGTCAGTGGACAACTTGAATTGAGCTCCGACGACGTGGTTTGATCTTCAAAGGACCAGCGTTTCTTTGTAGTGTCAGTTCTGCATCTGGAAACATTCCGTGTGTAATCTGGCCATGAGAGAAGTGCCTGGGTCATTGCTGCCTCCAATCCTACCTCCCCCACCCACCCACCCCCCCCCCTCCTCTCTTCCCCCCCCCCCCCCCCCCCCCCCCGCCCTAAACACTCACACACACACACACACACACACACATTTCTCTCTCTCTCACACACACACACACACACACACACACACACACACACACACACACACACACACACACACACACACACACACACACACACACACACACACACACACACACACACACACGAACATGCACGCTTACAAACAACAACAACAACAACTACTACTACTACTACTACTTCTACTGCTGCTGCTGCTGCTACTACTACTACTACTACTACTACCATGCACAAAAAAATTCTCTCAACTTTTCTGGATCATCAAGGACGGACAATGTGAACATTAAAGAAGACAGGAAAAAACACTCAACACCAATGCATTGTTTTCAGAACACAATTTATATACTTTACGAAACAAGATGCTAGCTTCATTCAAAATCTCATTTTCAGAATGAATGTTATTTCTTTCAGTCGAACATTAGAAGAAAAAGAAAAAAAAAACAAAAGCAAAAAAAACCAGCTCCAGAGTCTCTCTCCCCCCACCCCCACCCCCCACCCCCCACCCCACTGACCATCCCTTCCCACAAGGAAAAACATCAGGACAAAAAGGGTTGATTCAGTTGGTTGCCATTTATAGTTTTTTTTCCCCATTTCCACAAGTTGATGTTAGGCTCTTCATATATCAACATAACATAAAGCAGCGCATTCCCATTCATTACAACAATTGTTATATCAGGTACAGAACCGAACAAAGTTCCAATTCAGAATCATGATTTTAAGTTGGTTGTATCTGTACTTGACAGTGCGTGTTTTTGTTTCGTCTCTCCGAGAATGAGTCCGCTGGTCGGTATACTGGATGTTTGCAATGGGTATGCTGGTTTCTTGTAATGTTTCTGCTGTGTGTTTGTTTTCTTTTTTGTTGTTGTTTTTTTTGTGTGTGTGTTTGTTGTTGTTGTTGTTGTTTTTGTTGTTGTTTTGTTGTTGTTGTTTTTTGTTTTTTGTTTGCTTTGTTTTGTTTTTCTAATGGGTTTGTTATTTTCTTGTATCGTTATTGACTGACCCGGGTATGTTGGTTTCTTGAAATGGTTTACTGGTTTGTGTACTGGGTATGCTCGTTTCTTGTAATGTGTATCTTGCAATGAGCATGCTGGTTTATGGTAAACGATATGCTGATTTCTTGAAACACGTATGCTGGTTTTCTACAATGGACATGTTAGTTACTTCGTGTAAAGACTGGTTTCATGTGATAGGCATGCTGATTTATCGTGAACAGCATGTGGGTTTCTAACGACGCCGCGAGTTTCCTTTCATGAAAATGCTGGTATACTGGTTTGCAAACGACATGCTGGTATACTGGTTTCATGCAAACGACATGCTATTTTCTTGTGACTGGATCGCTAGTTTCTCGCAAGGGATATGCTGGTTTATTGCAATGACAATGCTGGTTTCACAACGGGCATGCTGTTTTCGTATGATGTGAATGCTGGTTTCTTGCAATGAATATACTTGTTTCATGTAATGTGTGTAGTGGTTTCTTTTAAACAGCATGCTGATTTCCTGCAGTGGTTATGATGATATCAGCATAACTGGGATGCTAGTCTCCTGTTTATATAGCTGTGATATCAAAAGAAAAACATTATGTGCAATAAGGTCAAGCATCAGACGATCTGACAGGGAGTAACTGTAGAACGTCTATTTGAATCCAAGTGCAATTCCCGATTCTGAACAAGAATTTGTTTTGGTCTGAAATTAGTCCTGGATCCATATCTCCATGTGGGACCAAACTGTATCAGTGCAGGCGCTACGGAGTAGTAAATAAAGGAGGCAACAGACAAAAGTGTGTATTTCTAACTTTCCAACAAAATCCTTTATTTTGGCAGGTGGAATAGTGCTGGGTGACGTTTCCCGCGTGTGAACTCAGCATTTTGAGAATTATTCTTGTACACGAAACTGATTTGTTTGTCCATTTATTTACAGTCTATCTCTGCTCAGTCATAACTTGAAATTAAAAACATAAAATAGCAAATGCATACCTGGTTTCAAAATAATACTTAGAGAGACAGCTAGAGAGAGAGACAGAGACAGAGACAGAGACAGAGAGAGAGAGAGAGAGAGAGAGAGAGAGATTTTGCCACGTAAAACAGAAAGGTCCAAAAAATGCACTTAAAAACCAGCGACAAAATTCTTGTTCAGCGAATTCATATGCGGTAAATAACAAACAAAAACAGTATGTAAAACTTTGAAACCAGCAGCAAAATCAAAGTTCAACGATTTCAAAAAAGCAAATAATAAACAAGAGCATCAGCTTTTTCACTTTTAAAGGACACAACTTCAAGAGCTTCCAATCAGAAGTACACATGCAGATTAAAGATAATAGAGAAACAAACAAATTCCCTGTCTTGCTGACATTTCAAATTCATTAGATGACTAAATTCTATGTAAAAAGCGATATATTCATTCATTCAGATACATCCATATCATGTGCCTGTGTGATTCCTTCAGCGAGCTAGCTCTCAGCAGCAGCTTGTTGTCCCTGGAAGCTGATTCACAAGCCGTGTTGCATAGACAACAGACAGCACAGATATACATAGACAACAGACAACACAGACATACATAGATATACATAGACAACAGACAGCACAGACATACATAGACAACAGACAACACAGACATACATAGACAACAGACAGCACAGACATACATGACAACAGACAACACAGACATACACAGACAACAGACAACACAGACATACATAGACATACATAGACAACAGACAGCACAGACATACATAGATATACATAGACAACAGACAGCACAGATATACATAGACAACAGACAGCACAGATATACACAGACAACAGACAGCACAGACATACATAGACAACAGACAGCACAGACATACATAGACAACAGACAGCACAGATATACATGACAACAGACAGCACAGACATACATGACAACAGACATACACAGATATACATAGACAACAGACAGCACAGATATACATGACAACAGACAGCACAGACATACATGACAACAGACAGCACAGATATACACAGACAACAGACAGCACAGACATACATGACAACAGACAGCACAGACATACATGACAACAGACATACACAGACATACATAGACAACAGACAGCACAGACATACATGACAACAGACAGCACAGATATACACAGACAACAGACAGCACAGACATACACAGACATACATGACAACAGACAGCACAGACATACATGACAACAGACAGCACAGACATACATAGACAACAGACAGCACAGACATACACAGACAACAGACAGCACAGATATACATAGATATACACAGACAACAGACAGCACAGACATACACAGACAACAGACAGCACAGACATACATAGATATACACAGACAACAGACAGCACAGACATACATAGATATACACAGACAACAGACAGCACAGACATACATAGACAACAGACAGCACAGACATACATGACAACAGACAGCACAGATATACACAGACAACAGACAGCACAGATATACATAGACAACAGACAGCACAGATATACATAGACAACAGACAGCACAGACATACATAGACAACAGACAGCACAGATATACATGACAACAGACAGCACAGATATACACAGACAACAGACAGCACAGATATACATGACAACAGACAGCACAGATATACATAGACAACAGACAGCACAGATACATACATACATATACATAGACAACAGACAGCACAGATATACACAGACAACAGACAACACAGATATACACAGACAACAGACAACACAGATATACATAGACAACAGACAGTACAGATATACACAGGTATACATAGACAACAGACACCACATATATACATAGATAACAGACACCGCAGATATACACAGGTATACATAGACAACATTCAGCACAGGTATGTATAGACAACAGACAGTACAGATATACACAGATACACATAGACCTTAGATACACACACACACACACACACACACACACACACACACACACACACACACACAAACACACACATATATATATATATATACAACAGACAGCACAGATATACACAGATATACACAGACAACAGACAGCACAGATATACATAGACAACAAACAGCACATCTCTCTCTCTCTCTCTCTCTCTCTCTCTCTCTCTGTATATATATATATATATATATATATATATATATATATACATATACATATAACAGACAGCACAGGTATACACAGATGTACACAGACAACAAACAACACAGATATACACAGACAACAAACAACACAGATGTACATAGACAAAATACAGCACAGACATACTAAGATCCTGGTTTGCTGGTGTCACCCCGTCGTCTGCCGATATGTCTGACATCTCTCTCCACTGTTTGCCACCAGTTCATCAAGGGCAGCCCCTTCTTTCTCGGACCTGGAGGTGTCCAACTCATGGTTTGGTGTGCACGACGCGCAGTTCTTGTTGCGGGGAGGGAGCCTCAGTATTCAGGGCTTGTTGCGGGGAGGGAGCCTCAGTATTCAGGGCTTGTTGCGGGAAGGGAGCCTCAGTATTCAGGGCTTGTTGCGGGGAGGGAGCCTCAGTATTCAGGGCTTGTGGCGGGAAGGGAGCCTCAGTATTCAGGGCTTGTTGCGGGGAGGGAGCCTCAGTATTCAGGGCTTGTGGCGGGGAGGGAGCCTCAGTATTCAGGGCTTGTGGCGGGAAGGGAGCCTCAGTATTCAGGGCTTGTGGCGGGAAGGGAGCCTCAGTATTCAGGGCTTGTGGCGGGGAGGGAGCCTCAGTATTCAGGGCTTGTGGCGGGAAGGGAGCCTCAGTATTCAGGGCTTGTGGCGGGGAGGGAGCCTCAGTATTCAGGGCTTGTGGCGGGAAGGGAGCCTCAGTATTCAGGGCTTGTGGCGGGGAGGGAGCCTCAGTATTCAGGGCTTGTTGCGGGGAGGGAGCCTCAGTATTCAGGGCTTGTGGCGGGGAGGGAGCCTCAGTATTCAGGGCTTGTTGCGGGGAGGGAGCCTCAGTATTCAGGGCTTGTGGCGGGGAGGGAGCCTCAGTATTCAGGGCTTGTTGCGGGAAGCAGACACACTGTTAGCCGATGATGGCTGACACAAGAGGTCCATGAGGTTTCTCTCTGTCCTCCTCGTTTGAAATCAAATCATTCATTTGATGCCAGGGATCTCACGTAGTCATTTGGAGTCAAAGGCATCACTTTGTTTTCTGTTTGTGTTTCAAGGGACAGATTCCTGATGCCCAGACGGATATGACAAACCATCATCAAGCTTCTGTTATACTTCAGATCCATTGATACTTTGCCAGCCAGGCATCAATTTCCGTGACTTTTTTTTTCTAGGAAAATGAAATGATAATGCCAGTAAAGGTATATATCTGAAACAAAAACACCCAATTACGCACACTGGCTGGTCAGACGCACTGAGGAGACCCCGGGTCTGACTGATGTCCAGGATCATGACCCGAGAGACAGATGGTGCCAGACAGAATCCCTCAAAGACCGGGCTGTACACTGATCAATACACATCATCCACTCACTTCACGTCTGCGGAAAATGCATCAACGTCAGGTCCATTTTTATCCACGTGATACCCCCTCCCACAGAAATCTGTGTCTCCCAGCAGATCTTTTTACTCCCAGAGTGGATTGATCTCCCTGAAGAGCTGGCTTACGCCCCTTTCTTGAGCTGTTCAACATCCATCATCATCAACATCTCTTTCAGCCAGTCCGGTTGTTCCCTGGTAGATGTGGACAGGAAGGCTGTAGCTGTGACATTTGGCTGTATTCATGGAGACCGTGTGGTGGCAGGACTGAAAACGAAATCCATGAAAATACCAATGGGACACATCTTTTTGTCTGTACCTCTTCCTCTTCTTCTTCTTCTTCTTCTTCTTCTTCTTCTTCTTCTTCTTCTTCTTCTATTTTCCCTTTCCTCATTATTGCAGCGATATTTTTCTACTTCTTTTTCGGGAACGTTGCACTGTTCATCTTTTATTTCTATTCATGCAGGTTCGCTACATTAATGAATTCACCTTTTATTTCTATTCATGCAGGTTCGTTACATTAATGAATTCACCTTTTATTTCTATTCATGCAGGTTCGTTACATTAATGAATTCACCTTTTATTTCTGTTCATGCAGGTTCGTTACATTAATGAATTCACCTTTTCAGGTTTAACCTTTGTCTATGATAGGTCTTTTTATAAACAGGCTACAAGTATACCCATGCGTTCGTGAGTGTGTGCATGTGTGAATTAATTCTTGACCAGGGCACGTTCCTGGAATCATTCTAATGCTCCATTTGGTCATCGAACAACTTGTCAGTTGTTTTGTTTTGTATTTAGAGCTTCCGTGTTCACTTCCCTTCTCTTCCCATAATTAACAAACCGTGACCCACAAAACCCACAAACCATGACCCACAAAACCCACAAACCATGACCTACAAAACCCACAAACCGTGACCCACAAACCGTGACCCACAAACCATGACCCACAAAACCCACAAACCGTGACCCACAAAACCCACAAACCGTGACCCACAAACCATGACCAACAAAACCCACAAACCGTGACCCACAAAACCCACAAACCGTGACCCACAAAACCCACAAACCGTGACCCATAAAATCCACAAGCCATAACCCCAAAATCCCACAAATATTGATCCACAAACCCCACTAAACCTGAATCACAAGGCCCACAAACTTGAGGACACAGCCTTCAAGACTGACTCATCTTCCAAAACCTTCAGCGTCACACGTGGCCAGAAGTGGTGGCCCTGTAGAGAAGTGGTGGACCTGGTGGCCCTGTAGAGAACTGGTGGACCTGTTGAGAAGCTATGGGGTCTTGCCGAGTTTCACTTTTCACAGTTCCCGTTTCTGGTTTCCATGTTCAATTCATGATGGCGTCAAAGAATCCGAACTGATCCATATGCGCTACACCACATCTGTAATATATTTCTGAACTGTCATTGCTTAAATACCAATGCCGAGTTCCTTGGCTCAGCCTCTTGGTGGTTTCCTCCCTTACCCCCTGCCACCCGGCACTGCCCACCTGTCTAGTCTCCCCTGTCCTCCAGCGGTCGTTCTCCCCAGGAGGGCTTCCTTCCGCGGAAAGTCTTCGCAGCATATCTAGGGTTGTATGGGCGAACTGAGCAGCATATCTAGGGTTGTATGAGCGAACTGAGCAGCATATCTAGGGTTGTATGGGCGAACTGAGCAGCATATCTAGGGTTGTATGGGCGAACTGAGCAGCATATCTAGGGTTGTATGAGCGAACTGAGCAGCATATCTAGGGTTGTATGAGCGAACTGAGCAGCATATCTAGGGTTGTATGGGCGAACTGAGCAGCATATCTAGGGTTGTATGAGCGAACTCAGCAGCACATCTAGGGTTGTATGAGCGAACTCAGCAACATATCTAGGGTTGTATGAGCGAACTCAGCAGCATATCTAGGGTTGTATGAGCGAACTGAGCAACATATCTAGGGTTGTATGAGCGAACTGAGCAGCATATCTAGGGTTGTATGAGCGAACTGAGCAGCATATCTAGGGTTGTATGAGCGAACTCAGCAACATATCTAGGGTTGTATGAGCGAACTCAGCAACATATCTAGGGTTGTATGAGCGAACTCAGCAGCACTTGGTTTGCTTAGACTGGAGAATGTTCCTAAGTCGGCATGTATGGAATTTACCGTGGAGCTCGGAACGTTATGATGATGATGATTATCATCATGATTATCATGATGATGATATGATGATTATCATGATACTGTGCATTTATATAGCGATTATCCTGCGGCTCTAAGCATATTAAAAATACGTGTGAGACATGAATACGGTTCAGTTTAAAAAAAAAATACACACACACACTCACACACACACACACACACGCACACACACAAGGTGCAAACTTTCTATTTAAAAAAAAAACTATTTCAAAAACATCACCAACGACTCATTCACCTCTCCCACGTCATCTCCCCCTCTGCCCCCCCCCCCCCCCCCCACACACACACACACACACACACACACACATCACAGCGACGCTTGTGCACGCACAAAGACAGGATTCTGTGCGAACAGCTAGGTCTGTGACTGGCTGTGTTTTGGCGATGGACCATTCTGCTCCATTTCTGCTCCAGATGTGATACGGAGACATATCGCGGTTTGGCCTTTCCGTTCCCTTCGTCAGTCTGCTTCATTCAGGGGGTAATTGGAAATGAAAACAAACGATAATAATCAAAAGTTTTGATTTGGTGTTGTTGTTGTTGTTGTTGTCTTTTTAAACACAAAATCGATACACTCACAGAGTACGTTTTGCAGATTCACAAAACAAAATTGTCAGATGGAATTTTATCGCCCAGTTGTCTCCAGAGCACAGCACAGTTACAGTATCCAGTGTGGCTTTCTGGAGATGAAAAAGATGCAAATAAAGGGGGAATTAGCGCTTCTATCACCACTGCTTAAAACACGCTTTGCTCACCGAACAAAACATTAATGTCACCACGAAAGCAGATCCACATGTTTTGTCATTAAAAAAAAACAAAAACAAAAAAAAAAACAAAAAACCCACACTTTTCCGACACCACAAGAAAAACGCTTTTCTGATACCAAACTACAAACATGCTTTTCAGACACAAAGACACACTTTTCTGACATCGTAAGACAAACATGCTTTTCTGACACCTAAAGACAAACACACATTTCTGACAAAGACAAACACAAAACACAAACACACGTTGCTGACACAAAAAGCACATGTTTTTCTGACACCTAAAGACAAACACACATTTCTGACAAAGACAAACACAAAACACAAACACACGTTGCTGACACAAAAAGCACATGTTTTTCTGACACCTAAAGACAAACACACATTTCTGACAAAGACAAACACAAAACACAAACACACGTTGCTGACATTTCTGACACCTAAAGACAAACACACATTTCTGACACAAAGACAAACAAACATTTCTGACACAAAGACAAACAAACATTTCTGACACAAAGGCAAACACACTATTCTGACATCAAAAAACAGACCCACTTTTCTGACACAAAGACAAACACACACTCAAGACAAACACACGTTTTTGACACAAAGAAAAACACACCCAAGACAAACTTAGGTTTCTGACACAAAGACAAACACACCCAAGAAAACCCACTTTTCTGACACAAAGACAAACACACCCAAGACAAACCCAGGTTTCTGACGCAAAGACAAACACACCAAGACAAACCCAGGTTTCTGACACAAAGACAAACACACCCAAGACAAACCCAGGTTTCTGACACAAAGACAAACACACCCAAGACAAACCCAGGTTTCTGACACAAAGACAAACACACCCAAGACAACCCAGGTTTCTGACACAAAGACAAACACACCAAGACAAGCCAGGTTTCTGACACAAAGACAAACACACCAAGACAAACCCAGGTTTCTGACACAAAGACAAACACACCAAGACAAGCCAGGTTTCTGACACAAAGACAAACACACCAAGACAAACCCAGGTTTCTGACACAAAGACAAACACACCAAGACAAACCCAGGTTTCTGACACAAAGACAAACACACCCAAGACAAACCCGGGTTTCTGACACAAAGACAAACACACCCAAGACAACCCAGGTTTCTGACACAAAGACAAACACACCAAGACAAACCCGGGTTTCTGACACAAAGACAAACACACCAAGACAAGCCAGGTTTCTGACACAAAGACAAACACACCCAAGACAACCCAGGTTTCTGACACAAAGGCAAACACACCAAGACAAGCCAGGTTTCTGACACAAAGGCAAACACACCAAGACAAACCCAGGTTTCTGACACAAAGGCAAACACACCAAGACAAGCCAGGTTTCTGACACAAAGGCAAACACACCAAGACAAGCCAGGTTTCTAGCAGAAAGACAAACACTCCAAGACAAGCCAGGTTTCTGACACAAAGGCAAACACACCAAGACAACCCAGGTTTCTGACACAAAGGCAAACACACCAAGACAAGCCAGGTTTCTGACACAAAGACAAACACACCAAGACAAGCCAGGTTTCTGACACAAAGACAAACACACCCAAGACAAACCAGGTTTCTGACACAAAGACAAACACACCCAAGACAACCCAGGTTTCTGACACAAAGGCAAACACACCAAGACAAGCCAGGTTTCTGACACAAAGACAAACACACCAAGACAAGCCAGGTTTCTGACACAAAGAGAAACACACCAAGACAAACCCATGTTTCTAGCACAAAGACAAACACACCAAGACAAGCCCATGTTTCTAGCACAAAGACAAACACACCCAAGACAAGCCAGGTTTCTGACACAAAGACAAACACATCCAAGACAAACCCATGTTTCTAGCACAAAGACAAACACATCCAAGACAAACCCATGTTTCTGACACAAAGACAAACACACCCAAGACAACCCAGGTTTCTGACACAAAGGCAAACACACCAAGACAAGCCAGGTTTCTGACACAAAGACAAACACACCAAGACAAGCCAGGTTTCTGACACAAAGACAAACACACCAAGACAAGCCAGGTTTCTGACACAAAGACAAACACACCAAGACAAACCAGGTTTCTGACACAAAGACAAACACACCAAGACAAGCCAGGTTTCTGACACAAAGACAAACACACCAAGACAAGCCAGGTTTCTGACACAAAGACAAACACACCAAGACAAGCCAGGTTTCTGTCTCTCCCCAGCCTGCCGCCCCCTGACTACACACCACCATTGCCGGCTAGAGAGCTGTGGGACAGCCGCGCATTGACGGCGTTCAGGTACAGGTTCTCCGAGCAGCCCGTGTTGGCAGCCTGGGAGGACGGGTCGCCCGTGCCGCACTGACAGGGCAGGTCCCCGATGTGCAGCAGTCTCTTGAAGGCGGTCCTGAAGTCCCTGTTGAAGTAGGCATAGATGAGCGGGTTGAGGCAGGAGTTGAAGTAGCCCACCCAGAAGAGCGTGGACCGCAGCACGGGGGGGCAGGGACAGGCGGCGCCACACATGGTGCTCACCACGTACCACGTGAAGAAGGGCAGAAAGCACAGGATGAAGGCGCCCATGATGATGCCCAGAGTCTTGGCCGCCTTGTGCTCGCGCTTCATGCGCTTCCGCTCTGAGCGCTGCACCTCGCGGTCCCGGGCCAGCTGACCCTTGGCGTCCCCGGGGTCCGTGGTGGCGTAGGGGTGGTGCGAGTAGTGCATGTACATGGCGTTGCTCTGCACGAACTTCTCCTGCTTGCGGGCCTCCTGGAAGATCTTGGCGTAGACGAAGACCATGATGCAGCAGGGGATCCAGAAGCTGACGCTGGAGGACACGCCGGCATACACCTTGTTGACGATGAAGACACAGGACTGAGGGTCCTGCTCCAGAGCCCGGAAGTGCTGCTCCGTGGTGTACAGCTGGGAGTACACGGGGATGTAGGAGATGAGGATGGACGACACCCAGGTGGTCACCAGCATCAGCACCACCCGGCGCCGCGTCATCTTGAGCGGGTACTGCAGCGGGTGGAGGATAGCCAGGTAGCGGTCCATGGAGATGCAGCACAGGTGCAGGATGGAGGCTGTGGAGAACAGCACGTCGTTGGCGTTGAAGAAGTCGCACATGACCCTGCCGAACATCCAGCGGCCGCTCAGCTCCACGCTGGCGCTGAAGGGCATGACGAGGATGGCCACCAGCAGGTCCGCCGAGGCCAGCGACACAATGAACATGTTGGTCACCACGCCCCGCAGCCGCTCGAACCTCACCACGCTGCCGATCACCAGCAGGTTGCCCAGCACGGCGCCCAGGATGATGCAGGCCATCACCGTGCCCCGCACCCCCACCACCACCATCCCCGTCACGCCCTCACCCCCTGGAGGGGCCGGCCCGCTGCTTTGGTTGTGGTGGTCGTTGTTGGTGGGCAGGGGCGGCCCCCAGGAGGTGAGGTTGTGCAGCAGGACCACGTGGACCATCTCCTCACGGTCCTCAGAGTAGCTCCACGTCAGCATCTCCGGCCTCTGGAGACACGGACACACAGGCATTAACACTTTTGGAAACAAGACATTAACATTTTTTGTGTTAGATGGAAGAAAGACATTTGTGGGAAGTGGAAACGAAGCATTAACCCTTCTGTTAAAGGTGGAAGCAAAGCATCTACCCTTCTGTGGTAAGTGGAAGCAATACATTATCCTTTCTGTGGTAAGTGGAAGCAATACATCATCCTTTCTGTGGTAAGTGGAAGCAATACATTATCCCTTCTGTGGTAAGTGGAAGCAATACATTATCCCTTCTGTGGTAAGTGGAAGCAATACATTATCCTTTCTGTGGTAAGTGGAAGCAATACATCATCCTTTCTGTGGTAAGTGGAAGCAATACATCATCCTTTCTGTGGTAAGTGGAAGCAATACATTATCCTTTCTGTGGTAAGTGGAAGCAATACATCATCCTTTCTGTGGTAAGTGGAAGCAATACATTATCCCTTCTGTGGTAAGTGGAAGCAATACATTATCCCTTTTATAGTAAATGAAAGCAAAACATTATCCTTTCTGTTGTTAGTGGAAGCAACAGATTATCCCTTCTGTGGTAAGCAGGAGCAAGGCATTAACCCTTCTGTGGGATGTAGAAGGAGGCATTAACCCCTCTGTAGTAAGTGGAAGTAGTACATTATCCCTTCTGTCGGAGGTGAAACAAGACATTAAGCCTTTTGGGATGTGGAACAAGACATTAAGCCTTTTGGGATGTGGAACAAGACATTAAGCCTTTTTGGGATGTGGAACAAGACATTAATTATAAAGATGCAAGCGTTCGGTTGGGTTTGGAAACAAGAACACACTCAGCATACACTCCTCCCCCGTAGAAGTTATATGGATGCCTACATGGCGGGGTGAACACGGTCACACACATGAAACTCTGTCCCTAGATTTAGAAAATAAAATAAAAAGGGAATCACAGCCCCAAACACGATGAACTTCAAACAAGCAGACAGGACTCGGTCAATGAGATGCTACAGCCAATAGCTAACCCCGGCACTGGGCTGTGTGGAAATGGCAGCCAGCCAATGGACGAGCTCTTGCAATCAAATCTGGAGGGCCGATAAATCAAGCGGCGGACGGAAGTGACCCGAGGTTTGTAGTTGGGAACGGGCAGACAGGACTTGTGACTTGTCACTCTGGGAACTGGGCGCTGATCAAAGCCTTGAGGGGGTCGGCAAAACGGGGAATGAGGGTTCTGCTCCGGCAAGAGATTGAAGCCACAAATCTGACTGACGATCTGAAAAAAGCGTGTTTTTCAAATTAAAGTTTTTAGATCGAGAGTGACAGGCAGGCACAACCACAGTGATTGCAGATTGATGTGGGGAGGGGGTAGATGGTAGGAGGGGTGGGGGATGGGGGTGTCTGTCTGTCGAAAAAGGAAATGATCACCGAAACTGAACAAGATTATAGAACTGTTCATTTGGTGTCATACGTTGTGCCATGTCAAACTGGTGCAGACTTGGCCTGTCGGTGGCGGTATGCTCTGCCGTCCAAATTCCAGAACGCACAGGATTGGTTACCAACGTGTTGGGAAAACGCGACACCATTACCCGTACGTAATAAAATATAAAGTGAAACAAGCTTAAATCAAAACAAAATGTTGGTCATGTAGTTCACGTAGACGCGGGCACAGAACAAAACAGTATTCATAAATGTACGTATTTATGGACTTTTCATTAACAGTTTTTCTTTACGTATTTATGGACTTTTCATTAACAGTTTTTCTTTACGTATTTATGGACTTTTCATTAACAGTTTTTCTTTACATATTTATGGACTTTTCATTAACAGTTTTTCTTTCGTATTTATGGACTTTTCATTAATCGTTTTTCTTTACGTATTTATGGACTTTTCATTAACAGTTTTTCTTTACGTATTTATGGACTTTTCATTAATCGTTTTTCTTTACGTATTTATGGACTTTTCATTAACAGTTTTTCTTTACGTATTTATGGACTTTTCATTAACAGTTTTTCTTTACGTATTTATGGACTTTTCATTAACAGTTTTTCTTTACGTATTTATGGACTTTTCATTAACAGTTTTTCTTTACGTATTTATGGACTTTTCATTAATCGTTTTTCTTTACGTATTTATGGACTTTTCATTAATCGTTTTTCTTTACGTATTTATGGACTTTTCATTAATCGTTTTTCTTTACGTATTTATGGACTTTTCATTAACAGTTTTTCTTTACGTATTTATGGACTTTTCATTAATCGTTTTTCTTTACGTATTTATGGACTTTTCATTAATCGTTTTTCTTTACGTATTTATGGACTTTTCATTAACAGTTTTTCTTTACGTATCTATCGACATTTCATTAATCGTTTTTCTTTGCATTTCATTCACCACATCACATGTTTAACCGCTTTTCTTTACATGTTTATAGGACATTCCGTTAACCGTTTTTCTTTACCTATCATGGACATTTCATTAACCGTTTTTCTTTACGTATTATAGACATTTCATTAATCATTTTCCTTTACATGTTTACGGACATGGATATTCTTCGTTCGAACTGAAACTTGCTTGTCAGAGCTGACAGATTGGTTCATTCATTAATTCGTTCATTCATTTATTCAGTCATTCATTCATACATACATTCAACTCATTTATTTGTTAATCTATTCGTTTGTTGTTTTTCAGACTTTTCACTCAAAAGCAGTTATGTCTGTTTGCCGGTATCACTGCTGAGCGGGCTCTAAATTTCTTTGTGTCTACATAAAACGGAAATACATTTCTGTGACTTAAAAAAAAAGAAAAAATGTAAATGGCTACCGTACTCAGATTGATTGATGGAGCATTCATTGAACTAGTTGGTCTGTATTGTCTCTCTTCTTGTAGGTATTGGCAACTCCTACCTATTTTTTAGATTTGGTACTTCCCACTGGCTAGTCTGTGAACATCACACGTTCCAGAATTTGTCAGTCCTGTGAAACATTGTACGAAATTCGCGATAGCCTAGTGGATAAAGTCCTGGATTTTCTATCTGAAGGTCTTGCGTTCGAACCCTGGTCGTTGTGTTTAATGAGTTGTGGATGGAGGTCGGTGTTGTTTTGTTTTTCGATCACCCAGGTCAGCATTGTGCAGACATGCTAATGCCTCCACCCCTGTGTGTGAATAAACATGGCCATAATTCACGACAGCGGAAGGAGAGTTATGGAAATACCATATCCAGCAACCACACGCATGAAAACCGAATATGGCTGCCTAAAGTGTGAGGTAAAAAAACAACAACAAAAACAACGTTAGAAACGAGCGAGCGAAGAATAGGACAAAGAAAAAGAGGATAAAAAATGTGAATGATGAGAGCCAAAGAGATTGTTAATTAAATTGGTTTCATTTCCTGCAACAGCCAATGATTGATCGTGAGTGCTGAATAACGATTGTGGCAGTTTTATTTTGTTTCATTTTATTCTATTTTATTCTGTTGTATTTTTATTTTATTTTGATCGTGAGTGTTGAATAACAATTGTTGCGGTTTTATTTTGTTTGATTTTATTCTGTTTTATTTTATTTTATTCTATTTTATTTTGGTTTCTGTTCTCATCTTTTTTCTTCACTTTTTTCCATGTTGATTTTTTTCTGTGATTCTTTTCGTTTCGTAGCGTGCTTGTTCTTCATTTCTTTCCCTTTTCCGGCGTCCTGAGGTGTTCCAGCCATCCTTCTCTCAACACTTTTTTCTTCTGCTTCTTCTTTAGGAAATAAGAAAAAAGATCTAGTGTAAGAACAGAGACAGAGAGACTGACAATCCCTCCCACACGTGCGTGATCGATAAACAGACAGACGGATAGATAGATAGATAGATAGATAGATAGACAGACAGATATGCAAACACACACACACACACACACACACACACACACACACACACACACACACACACACACACACACACACAATATAAACGCACACACTCACTCACACACACACACACAATAAACGAACGCACACAGACACACACACACACACACACAAACACACACACACAATATATATATATATATATATATATATATATAAACGCACGCGCACACACACACACACACACACACACACACACACACACACACACACACACACACACACACAATAAACGCACGCACACAGACACAGACACAGACACACACAGACACAGACACACACACACACACACACACACACAATAAACGCACGCACACAGACACAGACACACACACACACACACACACACACACACAGGGAAAGTTTCTGTGCAGGCACTAAAGAGATAAATAAGAGGCGCTGTACAGTGGCGACGTGCTCTGCCCACAACCTGATGTCTGACAGAGAATTCTGTTGTGACAAGACATGACATCACAACACAGGACATGACATCACAACACAGGACATGACATCACAACCCATGACACAACAAAATGAGACACAACAAGAGAAGAAATGACAAGACATGACAAGGCAAGATATGGCATCACAAGACAATACATGACATCACAACACAAGACATGCCATGACATGACAGGATAAGACAAGACATGATTTGACAAGACAAGACAAGATGCACAGCCTGCATTTCACAGGAAAATATATTGTGGCAACACAACACAACAAAACACAGCACAGCACAGCACAGCACAACATAGCACAGCGCAGCACAGTACAGTACAACACAACACAGCACAACACAGCACAACACAGCACAACACAGCACAGCACAGCACAGCACAGACCGGACCGGACCAGACCAGACCAGAGCAGACCGAATTGTGGAATATTGTGCATGTCATTCTATGCTATGCAATGCTACACACCACAGCACACCACACCACAGCACACCACAGCACACCACACCACAGCACACCACACCACACCACACCACAGCACAACACGACACAACACACCTGACCGACGAAACCTTAAATGGTACTATACTATACTATACTATACTATGCTATACTATACTATACTATAAAACACGCACACACAACACCAGAACACAACACAACACAACACATCACGACACACTTGACCGACGACAACTTAAATGATTACTGTACTTCACAGCACAGCACAGCACAGCACAGCACAGCACAGCACAGCACAGCACAGCACAGCACAGCACAGCACAGCACAGCACAGCACAAAACACGACAACACGTGAAGAAGGTTCGTACCATGTATGGTTCTCCTCGCTCATTGACCGACGTCTGTGCAGCACTGGCGATGTGAACCAGCCACACGTCCTGCACAGTCAAGCCATGGGGGCCCGCTCAGATCCCAGCCATTGTCTCCTGCCCTCTCTCTCTCCCCTCTCTCTCCTCTCTTTCTCCCCTCTCTCTTTCCGCTTGCTCTTCTCCTCTCTCTGTGCTCTGTCCCAAGGCAGATGTCTCAAGTGGTGTATCACTGTTGCTTCACTGTCTTTGGGGAGACGGGTGGAAGTCTGTGTCCCGCACAGGACTGTTTTGTGCTGAAGTCTGTGTTGTTCTGTCTGTGTCCTGCCCAGCACTGCCTTGTGCTGAAGTCTGTGTTGTTCAGTCTGTATCCTGCCCAGCACTGCCTTTTGCTGAAGCAGTTCACCATCATGCCATTGGTGTGGGTGTGGGCCCTGGGTTCAAGTCTGCCCTGTACTCCTTGCTGTGGTCCCTTTGGTTTGCTGCGCGCACGTCAAGCACGTTGGTTGTGGGGACTGTTTGGCTGTCTGCTGTACAGAAGCAAGGTTCGGATCATTCTTTTGTTTTTTTGTTTTTTTGTTTTTTTAACTTAAATTGTTGTGTACACTGTGTTCACATGTTCCCAGGTTTACATGTACTGAGATTCTGCATATTTTTTACCTGTGTTTTATACAAAAGTCAGGTTTGCTTAATATTTTCCAAACTCCGATGATTTGCTATGTACACGATGATTTGCTATGTACACTATGTTTGCTATGTACACGATGATTTTCTATGTACACTATGTTTGCATGTTTGATGACCACCCGCCCTCCGCCCTTCTAACCCCACCCTCAAAAAAAGAAGAAGAAAAAAAAAAGAAAAAGAAAGAAAGACAGAAAAAAGAAAAAGAAAAAAAATCCACTATCATATTCTGAGCTTATTATGTTCTGCACACACAATATTTGCCCAATATTGAACAAAACAACATTCAACTTTAATGTTTTCAATATTTTGTTCAAACGCTAAGTGTGCGTGTTCATACAACAAAAAACAAAGAATTATTCCGTAATTCGAACTTAGATGTTAATAGTGCACATCGACACTTAGCTGCTTTCAATGAAGTCTTCTGAATCATAAGCTGGTCCTCTTTCAAATTGTATATTTAGATTCCAGAACTGTTTTACTAATATCTTGAGCAAAATCAGCTGTTGTTGTGTACTGTATGCTTTTAATCTGTAACTTGTAATTGGCCTGAACAAAATAATGGCGAAGAAGGAGAACAACAGCAAAAACAAGATGATGATTATTTTTTCTGGCTATCTTTCTAGAATGTTGAATTAAGTACTGAACACACGTATTCTTTGATACAGCAGGTTGATACTGTCACAAAAGTTAGTGCAGCTATATATATCCAAGGAGGGACAGTACAGTGTATGCTCTCCACCAGCACCTAATTCTACTCCTGATTTCCATTCATGCGCGGCACGTGTTAGATTCAGTGATCACCTTACTCTTCGTGTCGTCTCTGTGTACTTACCTAGAGGACCAAACGAACTTAATACGGAATGGTTACATAATGTTCAAGATAATGAAAAATGGTTGATAGGGGGAGATTTTAACGCCCATTCACCTTTTTGGGACAAAGATTGTGTATCAGTTACTTGTAACCACTTTGTAGAAAATGTTGTTGATTCCTCCTTGAGCCTTTTAAATGATGGCAGCGTTACCAGAATCCCTGATATTGTCACTCACAGGGCATCTGCTATAGATCTGTCTTTCATATCTCCTACGTTGTATTCAAGATGTAAATGGACGACATATAAAGATACATTGGGAAGTAATCACTTACCGATCATCATGACTTTTAATGAAACTCAAAGACATTCAGAATTTCAAAAAGACAAAGTTCCAAGATATAACTATAAAGATGCTAACTGGGAGAAATTCGAAAGTATGCTTGCTAGCTATAACACAGGGTTCACAAACACTGCGGATATAGATACATTATATTCCTTCTTTACTGACACCATTTTACAAGCTGCCGACATATCAATTTCAAAATACAATTCATTTAAATCGAGCAAGCATTCAGGAAATATTTGGTGGACACCAGCCTGTGAAGCAGCAGTAGATAATAAAAAATATAAATTTATAACTTATCCGAACAACAAATCACCAGAGAATCTTATTGAAAAGAAAAAGGCAAACCATCATAGCAACATGGTCATTGCACAGGCAAAAAGACAATATTGGTCTTCCTTCTGTAATAGGGAGATTTCTGATCATAAAGATACTAAAAAGGTATGGAAAAAATTTAATGAAATGAAAGGAGGTATAAATTTGCCATCTTGTCCTATTAGGATAAAAGACAAAGATTTTCCGTCCAATGTAGAGAAGGCAGAAACATTTGTAGAAATGTTCTCGGAGTCTATGCGATTGGAAGGTCTCTCACTTAAAAACAGAAAACACAGAACCGAAGAAGAGAGCAAAAGTGATTATACAGATCCAAGTCCTGATAACAGTCAGTACATCAATGCTCCACTCACACTCAACGAGGTTAAAGAAGCATCAGTATCGCTCCCTAAAAAGAAAACATCTGTAGGACTTGATGCAGTCTCAAATGAGATGCTGAGACATTTACCAGAAAATTTTGTTGTTTTATTGTTTGGAATTTTTCAAAAGTGCTGGATTGATGGTTTAATGCCAGCACAATGGAAACAGTCTATTGTGATTACAGTTCATAAACAAGGAAAATGCAAAACAGATAAGAGCAGCTACAGGTCAATTGCACTAACATCACATGCTGGTAAACTAATGGAAAGAATAATTCTGAGAAGGGTGATGTACTATTGTCATAAAAATAAGATTATCCCAGTTAACCAAGCGGGCTTTCAGAGAGGTAGATCTGCAATTGATAATTTGGTAAAACTTACAACACATGTAAAACAACAATTCAATAGACGGAAAAACGTTCTTGCAACTTTTTTTGATGTGAAGAAAGCCTATGATCAAGTTTGGCATGCAAAGTTACTCTTTAAACTGAAATCTGTTGGCTTTTCAGGACATCTCTATGATTATATCAAAGATTTCTTGAGTGAAAGAAGTATACAGGTATGGGTCGGGAATACGTACTCAAATCCTAAAACTCTTCACATGGGATTACCCCAAGGTTCTGTTATTGCCCCTGTTCTATTTAATATCTTGTTGAACGACTTACCCAAACACTTTATCAAAAGATGTGATCCTAGTGCAATATGCAGACGATATATGTATGTCTATGAATGTAACGATGAAACGGAATACATCCAAAAGGGTTTTAAACTATATCAAAAACTATACCAAAGAGAAATAGATAGATTAAATAGATATACTGCTGATAATGGTCTTACATTATCATCAGAAAAAACGCACATTATGCTTTTTAACAACGGTACAAACCCAGAAGAGTTACCAACATTTAAGACTGAAAATGAGACAATTCAGTATAAAGATACTGTTAAGTTTTTAGGATTGATACTTACTTCAAAACTAACTTGGAATAGCCATAATAACAAAAGCAAGAAAATCTTTAAACTTACTCAAAATTGTGAGTACACAGTACTGGTGATAAGATACAACGATTTTGAAACATTTATCATCATCACTTATTCGATTCAAACTATCCTATGGACAAGAAGTCTTTTTCAATGCTCCAAACTATTTGCTAAAGAAACTTCATGCATAAACTGTAAAGCATATAGACTTGCCCTTGGTGTACCTTTCCATGCATCGACCCTCGAAACATACAAAGAAATAGAAGTACTACCTTTAGATGAATATCGAAATCTCGCATGTTTTAAATACGTATTGAGAAGCTCAACAACCGAAAATTATACATCAGAGGAAGTAAAAATTACATCCGAAAACAACTTCCCCAAAAGAGCTAAAAACATATCTTATTTAACACCCATTGGCACGTTTGTGTCAAGCCTGTTCGAAAAGTCTGACATTAATTCAGATGACGTAGACACACAGAAAACCGTAAGTCCATACCCCATCTGGGAGACGAATAAAGCACATTTTGCAAAGATGTCAGATGCATATGTGGAGAACATATTTCTAGCAACCATGTAATATTCGAATGTCAGAATCTAAAATTATGTTTTTTGCTAGACTTCACCAAAAGTTCTTTTGAATGTGTTATTAACAATTCCAATATGTTGTTTGTTATTGCAGAAGGTTTGCTGCGTAGTCCAATAGGACGTTTGTTATAGTGTTTGATGTCGGCGTTTATAACGTTTCCATTCTCCCTAGCGTTGTCTCTCCCTGTTCACCCTCCACATGTACACACACTTTTACCCCTCCTCGTCCCACAACCCCTACCCCCAGGTTTTTTGTTTTTTGTTGTGTGTTTGTTGTTTTTTTCGTCTAATATCACTTCAAGTGGAAAGACGTTAAACTGAAGTCAACACGTAGTCTTTATCTTCGGTGTCTGAATTTGTTTTAGTCAATGGCCGTCATTAATTCTGTCGAAGTGACTGTGTGATTCCCAGGCATGTTGATACTAAAGACACCCCCTGGTGTTTGTTCCTGTCAATTATTCGCCACAACTATCATTACTTACCAGTAAATGAAATAAAACATGTCTGTTTTTAAAGTGGAATGATTAAATAATGAATGTTTCATAATAATCATGTATGGTAAACAAACAAATCGATACAATTATAGATAGATAGACAGGCAGGCAGGCAGGCAGATAGACAGACAGACAGATAGATAGATAGATAGATAGATAGATAGATAGATAGATAGATACACTGGTTGACTGATTGTGTTATTGATAACTAAGTAAACGACTGACTGACGAACTAACGAAATGAATAGCTATCTAACTAACTAAACAGATAAATAAATAAATAAGTAAATAAACAAACACACCAGTGACTTAACATACGAATAGAGCCTGTTATCTCTAAAAACTTCAGACCAGAACTGTCACTCATCCACCACCACCCCTCCCCCATAGTGAACAGAATCAGAGTTTGTTGGAAGGGGTGTTTTGCCCTGTGGGAGAGCAGTCCGTACAAAGAGAAAAACCACACAGCTTGGAAACACGGAGAGAAAGCTGGTGAGGTGGGAGGGGCGGGGTGGGGTGGGGGACAATGGGTGCCTGTTAGGGTGGGAAGGGACGGGAGGGGGGGTGAGGGGTGTGTAGGGGTGGTGGTGAGGTCGGTGTGGAGACAGCGGACCGCAGACAGCTGACAGACAACAAGGGGGAGGTCATCTTCCTGACGCCTGGCACCGAGAAGAGCGGAACCCCAGTCCAGACGGTCCGACAGCAGAGGGAGACAGGGAGTCCCCTCACCCGATCTGAAAGGTTCACCCCCCTCTGGCCACTTACACTCGGTGAATGGGGGACAGGTCGGCTGTCCAGCACCCTAGCTTCCTCCTGTTCACACACACACACACACACACACACACACACACACACACTGGACGAGTTCTCATGATCTTATCTACACGCATGGATTGTTGAACAGTCAACCGCTGACGTCACAGGAAGTAGATAATTCTGGAGGCCGGAAACAGTTTGCGCGATGCGAGACGCAATGGCGGCTAGATGGAAGCTGAGGACAAGTGCTGCTTCAACAATGTTTTCCACATATAACTGTGGGTCTGTTCAAGTCACCTCAATCAACGTAATTTAGAAGGTAGTTGACACCAATAATGTTTGCATTCATTACCACATACCAATAATCATTTGCCCAACAATATTGCACAGATGCTTTTCAAAGCGTTTAGTGCCAGAAAACTACGTCTCTGGGGGACCTTCAAAAATGTTGAGTCTTTTCTCTCTTTATTTGTTTTTTTGTTTTGTTTGTTAGTTTGTTTGGTTTTTTTGTTTTTGGTTTTTTTTGTTTTTTTTTTTTTTTGTTGTTGTTGTTGTTGTTGTTGTTGTTGTTTTTTTTTGGGGGGGGGGTTGGGGGGGGGCCTGAGTTGTGTGTGGCAGCGATGTCGGAAATGCCCTGACGAGAAATTAAGGTGGTCACGCTCATTACTGAAATGTCTGTGACCTTTTTTCAGATTGACAGCTGTGCTCCCTGAAGAATCATCCGGGAAGTGGTCCCTTTGCGGTCGCATTGTGAGGGTTTGGATGGGATCGATACAAAGATCATCAGAATAAGTGTCCCTGTATTACAGAGTCTCTCACGCACATTTACAACCTTTGCATAGACAAAAACTACAACAAACCATCAAGACTAGGCGAACATAGTGACAAATCTCTATAAATCGAGCGAACCTGCCGACCGTGTTATTTCAGACACATTTCTATTTGATCGGTGTTTTCTGAGCATCTTGAACAACATTTCCAACAACGTATTTCACCATGCATACCTAGTTTATCGACCTCCGTTCAAACAAGTCAAGATTTTGAGAAAATTACCGTCACCTTAACGGTTTGATAAACCTTGTAGACAGATTATTTGCAAATTATTATTGATATATTATTTGCAAATTATTATTGATATATTATTTGCAAATTATTATAGACTGAGACCGAGTGAATGGATTATTTTTATTTTTATTTTTACAGATTTTGTTTGGGTTATTGATGCAGTTAACCACACTGTGCTTCTTCAAAAGCTTTCTATCGGTTACTTTTCATACAACACTGTGCTTCTTCGAAAGCTTTCTATCGGTTACTTTTCATACAACACTGTGCTTCTTCGAAAGCTTTCTATCGATTACTTTTCATACAACACTGTGCTTCTTCGAAAGCTTTCTATCGATTACTTTTCATACAACACTGTGCTTCTTCGAAAGCTTTCTATCGATTACTTTTCATATAACACTGTGCTTCTTCGAAAGCTTTCTATCGGTTACTTTTCATACAACACTGTGCTTCTTCGAAAGCTTTCTATCGGTTACTTTTCATACAACACTGTGCTTCTTCGAAAGCTTTCTATCGATTACTTTTCATACAACACTGTGCTTCTTCGAAAGCTTTCTATCGGTTACTTTTCACACAACACTGTGCTTCTTCGAAAGCTTTCTATCGGTTACTTTTCATATAACACTGTGCTTCTTCGAAAGCTTTCTATCGGTTACTTTTCATACAACACTGTGCTTCTTCGAAAGCTTTCTATCGATTACTTTTCATATAACACTGTGCTTCTTCGAAAGCTTTCTATCGATTACTTTTCATACAACACTGTGCTTCTTCGAAAGCTTTCTATCGATTACTTTTCATACAACACTGTGCTTCTTCGAAAGCTTTCTATCGATTACTTTTCATACAACACTGTGCTTCTTCGAAAGCTTTCTATCGGTTACTTTTCATACAACACTATGGTGTTCAACAGTTCATTCCCCAACGATCGTCAGCATCGTGTCTGCATAAACAAAATAATATTCCAACTTCCAACAGAAAACATGTAGCGTACTACAAAGATCGACCACAGGACCTACTGTTTTCTCTGTTTAAGTCAGTGATGTGCCACTTTTTATTCTAAACATGCAAACTGTTTGTGGACGACACCATACTCCGTACCGGTCACCGAATTTTACAATTCTTATTTAGAAACCTGCAGAAACAAATCAATGACTTGATAGTATCAGTAGCTCAAGGAGGCGTCACTGCGTTCGGTCACATCCATATACGCTACACCGCATCTGCCAAGCAGATGCCTGACCAGCAGTGTAACCCAACGCGCTTAGTCAGGCCTTGAGAAAAAAAAAGAAATAAAATAAAATAAAATGAAATAAAATAAAATAAATTAACAAAAACAAAAATAAATAAATAAATAAATAAAAAATAATAGATAAATACATAAAAATACTATTACAAATAATGATAATATTTATAAGGCGCAAAATATTGATAGAATGTGCTGAACTGAAGCACAGGTCTTTTATTTCACAAGAAAAAAACCCAAAATGTTTGACTATACAAGACAAAAATGACAAACTGTATTCAGTAACCTTCCGGCTATCTGCGCAGGAAACAATATTATTGAAGAGGTCGATTCACGTCAACTCGTATGCATGTTCTTCGATAATAATAATAATAATAATAATAATAATAATAATAATAATATGCAGGCTTATCAGGCGCCGTACCCCTATCTGAAATGGGGCTCACCGCCCCTTACAATAAGATATACAAATTTAAGACTAAGTGACATAAAAAATATGTATAAAAAATAAACTAGAATTAACATGAAACAGAATAAAATAAAATATATGAATAGACAAAGCCTCACATCACATTTACTAAAATGCATATCACGCTAAAATCTGCATACTTCAAACTAACTTCAAACTTCAAACATACATTCACACACACACACACACACACACACACACACACACACACACACACACACACACACATTCATATATATATATATATATATATATATGTCTCACATCACATAGGCCCAAAATCACAGCAAGATAAAAACATATCACATTTACCCAAGTCAAAAGCATGCACTAGGAACCAGGCCTTACAGAAGCACACTAAAAATCATCACAAATGCACGCAATCAACTCCAAGAGCATGTCCAGCGATCAAACCACAGCAAGCATATACAGATGGAAAAGCTCTACTTAGAAATATACAAATTGAAAAGATATGTTTTGAGTGGTCCCTTGAATGCGGGTGTTGGGGTGTGACGAATGTGTGAGGGCAGTGAATTCCATTGTTTTGGTGCAACAAAAGAAAAGGAACGTTAGCCATAAGTTTTAGTACGAATCTTTGGAATGGACAGTGTGCGCTTGTCATTTGAAGAACGGAGTTGTCTGGATGGTGAATAGACAGAAAGTAGATCTGAAAGATAGACAGGACAAGAATCAGTGAAGAAATTGTGACAGAGGACTGAAAGTTTGTATTGTATTCGTGCTTGAATGGGAAGCCAGTGAAGGGAAGCGAGTAGGGGTGGGTGAGGGGGGGGGGGGTGATGTGCTGACGTTTCCTAGCCTTGAGTGTGAGTCGTGCTGCAGAGTTTTGAACTTTTTGAAGTTTGTCAACATAGTGTTTGGGGCAGCCGGCAAGAAGAGCATTTCCATTATCTGATCTGGATAGGACAAAAGAACAAACCAAAGTCTTTGTGGTTTCTGTGGCGAGATACTGGCGAATGGAACTGATCTGTCGGAGTGCTGCATATGCTGACCTACAGATGTGGTTGATGTGTATGTCAAACGTCATGTCATCGGAAAGCATGTACCCCAAATTGCATGCAAATGCTGAGAAAGGTATGTCTGAGGTTCCGACCAGGATATATGAAGGCTTAGGCAAGTCAGAAAATGAGCGCTTTGAGTGAATGATAAATGCTTCTGTTTTATTATCATTTAGTTTGAGTTTGTGATCTGTCATCCATGATTTGACATCTGTGATGTAAAGTCTATGGTTTGACCTATAATAAACGTTTGTGTGTTGATCAGATTGATAAAATCTTTTCTACATATCCATGCTAACAAGCTGTTCTTTCGTGTTCACGTACAATCTTTGACTGACTATGTTCCAACACTCCGGGACAGCATTAGTGAGGACCGGTGATTCGGAGTTGTCATCTTGCCTTGGAATTTGTCCTGAAGAAACCAAGCTCATTTATAACCCATGATTACCTTACCCCTGATATACATACTAAAAACAATAAAGGCACAATATTGATAGAATAGAATATGTCTTTATTACCAAGTGTACCGGGGTCACAAGGAATATGATGCTTAGTATATCAGGAATAGTACCTGCTGTTATAATAGACAGGTGCCCATTAAACAACAGAAGACGCGCTCGTGAAATAAAGTTGAAACAGCAAGAACACGAATAGACTAATCTTTTAAAGCAAGTCTGCTCCAGAGGGTCACTATGGAATTCTTTACCTGAAACTCCGAAACAAGAAACTAAGCATATATCCTTCAGTAAAGTGTACAAAGAAAAAACAAAACAAATCACACTGCAACATTTAGCCGTTTTCTCTGGATCTAGATAGATGTACAAATTTAGTTACACCCCCCCCCCCCCCCCCCCCCCACCCCCCCATTCAATTTCTCTTTTGTGTTCATTCTAGTTTTATAGTTTTAAAGTTGATACGAAAATTCTGTATTTCGTTGAACTAATATCATGTAGAGCCAAGTACAAGTACTTCTAAACGTCGTATGAAGTAAAAAGGACTTCATTTGGAGAAAAGTCCAGACTGGAATTTTTTACGTTTCATCACGGGTATTAACTCTCATGGTTTATTATTTTTAACTATGAATTCCGACTGATTAGGTTGCTATTTTTATGGCAGTTTGGGGCATAATCCAGTAAGTGATGAGGCGTTCACAAATCTTTCTCTGAATAAATATTTAACGGTCTCCTTCTCCAACTTTCCATCACATGTTATCGTGTATTGTCGATTGAATATAAGATTGAACGGGCAGGTCAACAACTTGAAACAAAATGGCGACCTTCGCGTTCGCGAGGAATATGAGCACGCGCTTTTTTTTACAGTCCTGTTTTAATGCATTGTGTATTTTATGTAGTTTCGGTCTTAGATGTGATGTCATTACTTTCTATCTGGTGTTATTTTTAATGGGCGTGTGTGTGTGTGTGTGTGTGTGTGTGTGTGTGTGTGTGTGTGTGTGTGTGTGTGTGTGTGCATGTGTTTGTGAGGTTACAATGCTCTGGTACGCGTGTGTAAGTGTGTAGGCATGTTAGTGTGTCCGAACAGAATTCTATGTTAGAAAATAAGAAATATTTTAATTCTTATGCAATTTTGTTTTTAGTGCAGTTGATATTTAATGTCAGTGTGTGTGTCTGTAAGGGTGTGTGTGTGTGTGTGTGTGTGTGTGTGTGTGTGTGTGTGTGTGTGTGTGTGTGTGTGTGTGTGTGTGTGTGTGTGCGTGCGTGCGTGTGTGTGTGTGGGGGGGGGGTGTTCTACAAAATGCATTTTGTTTTAATCTAAGCCTTATCTATTTCATAGCTTTTATAATCTTTAGTGTGCTTTTGCATTCATATGAACACACTGGATGTTTTTCATTGTCAGATAGCGGTTGATATGTGTTAAGGCATGTTTATAGTCAACTATGATGTAAGGCGCTTTGAGCAGCATTGGTGCTGGTTATTGCGCCATAGAAAAACTATGTATTATTATTATTATTATAAATATGTGTACGTAACTGATTTTTGCCCATGACCTTCAGGGCTCAGACAACAGATATATAAAGTCCATTCGTAGTATTGATTTTAGTATTTTCCGAAAAGGACACTTGGGCGAATGAACACAGTGAAAGCCCTGTACACTGAGAGTAAAGCACACAAGCTTTTTATGTATTGAGCATAATTTCATAATGTAATGTTTAAGATGAAAAAAGATCAGTTTAAAGCAAATTAACCCCCCTAGCATTAATTACAGAGTAATTTCCCTTTTTTACTATCTGCAGCAAAGACATGCACCAAAAATATAACTTCCATGCTTAGCAAAAGAAGTTCCTGTTTGAACAAAAAATGATAAAATTGACTGCTCTTGTTGTTGTGTCAGAATATCAGGTCAAAGTGCCAAGTTTAGAGAATAAAATAAATATATAAATATAAGAGTAAATTCAGTTTGCATATAATTTGGCCTCTTTTTCTTTTCTTTTTTTTTGTGCCCATCCCAGAGGTGCAATATTGTTTTAAACAAGATGACTGGAAAGAACTGAATTTTTCCTATTTTTATGCCAAATTTGGTGTCAACTGACAAAGTATTTGCAGAGAAAATGGCAATGTTAAAGTTTACTACGGACACACAGACAAACACACACACACACACACACACACACACACAACCGAACACCGGGTTAAAACATAGACTCACTTTGTTTACACAAGTGAGTCAAAAATGATTTCAGTTATAACTGAACAGACGTTACATGAAAAAGTTGACTGATATATTAATGTTGAGTGTGTCTCCCGCTCTTCACGTAGTGTCTATGTTTCTGTTCGTGTCGTGTGTCTCTTTGTTCCTGCCTCTGTCTCGGTCTTTCTCCCCTTAATTCTCTCTCTCTCTGTCTGTCTGTCTGTCTGTCTCTCTGTCTCTGTCTCTGTCTCCCCCACTCTCTCTTTCTCTCTCCCTTTCTTCGCCCCCGCCTCCACCCTCATAATATTCAAATCTTCGTTTTGACATTTACCTATTTGAAGGCAGAATGTAAACTAATTTCTCTCTGTAATTTTTTTTTTAAATTAAAATATATATCTATATGTGTGTGTGTGTCTGTCTGTCTGTCTGTGTCTGTGTGTGTGGGGGAGTCAGACAGACAGACAGACAGAGACAGACAGACGGACAGAGACAGAAACACACACACACACAGAAATGTGTGTCTGTCTGTCTGTCTGTCTGTCTGTCTGTATGTGGAGAGAGAGACAGACAGACAAGCAGACAAAAAGACAGAGAGATGTGTGTGTGTGTGTGTGTGTGGGGGGGGGGGGGGAGAGAGAGAGAGAGAGAGAGAGAGAGAGAGAGGTGCTTTTCTTTCCTTTTTTTCCTATTTTCTTTGTGGCCCCTACCCTGTTTTTCCTCACCCCATGGTGCACAAGGACAGCGTGCAAAAAACAAAACAAAACAGAAAGTCCTGTGTTTAACCCTCGTTAATAAAGATGTTGTCTTTCTCTCTCTGTCTCTCTGTCTCTGTCTCTCTCTCTCTCTCTGTCTCTGTCTCTCTTTAATGACATAGCATTTTATCGTATCTTTTGTGAGAATGTTTCCTTTTCTTTTTCATCAGAATGTCGTTGTTCATTGTCGTGCCGTGTATTGATTTTAGTGACGGCGTCCCTTCTGAGGGACAGGGGCGGGTGTGAGGGAAATAACAAGGAGAAAATAAATAGTGCTTGTCCATCATCCTCACAAATGTAAATGTTATCCTGTCTGTTTTTTCCTCTCTCTCTCTCTCTCTCTCTCTCTCTCTCTCTCTCTCTCTCTCCCCTCCCCCTCCTCTCTCTCTCTCTATCTATCTATCTATATATATCTCTCTCATTCTGTCTGTCTGTACGTATGTCTGTCTGTCTCTCTATATTTTTCCTTTTAGCGTGTGTATTTTGTTGTGCTTTTTATTTATTTGTTGTTGTTTTTTTATATAGATTTTTATAATCATTGTCATTTGTAGCTGTAACGGCAAATATAAATGATTTCCTATTGGTTTACTATGATACTGCTATAACAGTGCGCTTGGTGTTCCTTATCCTTTGTAGCTATAATGAAAAATATGTATGATTTCATGCTGACTTGCCATGATAATATCATAACAGACTGTTTGATATTCTTTGTCCTTTGAAACTGTGACGAAAAATATGTATGATTTCATGCTGACTTGCCATGATAATATCATAACAGACTGTTTGATATTCTGTGTCCTTTGAAACTGTGACGAAAAATATGTATGATTTCATGCTATTTACCATGATAATATAATAACAGACTGTTTGATATTCTTTGTCCTTTGAAACTGTGACGAAAAATATGCATGATTTCATGCTGTTTACCATGATAATATAATAACAGAGTGTTTGATATTCTTTGTCCTTTGAAACTGTGACGAAAAATATGCATGATTTCATGCTATTTACCATGGTAATATAATAACAGAGTGTTTGCAAAGGCAGATGATAAACTACAAAATCTCGTAGCGCAAATAGTATAAAATCAGCTTGTGTGAACTGTCCATGATATTAACCAACTATCCCTCCATCCCAGTTTGACTGTTTGATCATAAGATGAACCAGCTATCCCTCCATCCAGTCTGACTGACTGATCATAAGATGAACCAACTATCCCTTCATCCCACTCTGACTGCTTGATCATAAGATGAACCAACTATCCCTTCATCCCAGTCTGACTGATCATAAGATGAACCAACTATCCCTCCATCCCAGTCTGACTGATCATAAGATGAACCAACTATCCCTCCATCCCAGTCTGACTGATCATAAGATGAACCAACTATCCCTCCATCCCAGTCTGACTGATCATAAGATGAACCAACTATCCCTCCATCCCAGTCTGACTGCTTGATCATAAGATGAACCAACTATCCCTTTATCCCACTCTGACTGATCATAAGATGAACCAACTATCCCTCCATCCCAGTCTGACTGATCATAAGATGAACCAACTATCCCTTCATCCCAGTGTGACTGATCATAAGATGAACCAACTATCCCTTCATCCCACTCTGACTGATCATAAGATGAACCAACTATCCCTTCATCCAGTCTGACTGACTGATCATAAGATGAACCAACTATCCCTCCATCCAGTCTGACTGACTGATCATAAGATGAACCAAGTATCCCTTCATCCCAGTCTGACTGATCATAAGATGAACCAACTATCCCTTCATCCCACTCTGACTGATCATAAGATGAACCAACTATCCCTCCATCCCAGTCTGACTGATCATAAGATGAACCAACTATCCCTCCATCCCAGTCTGACTGATCATAAGATGAACCAACTATCCCTTCATCCCAGTCTGACTGATCATAAGATGAACCAACTATCCCTCCATCCCAGTCTGACTGATCATAAGATGAACCAACTATCCCTCCATCCCAGTCTGACTGATCATAAGATGAACCAACTATCCCTCCATCCCAGACTGACTGTTCAATCACACTGTTTTCTTCCGTGGAGTTTTGTCTTGATGCTGAAAAGAAAGTGTCGTGAGGTGAGAGAGAAAAGCAGACAGACAGACAGACGGAATGACAGACAAAAACAGAGAGACAGACAGACAGACAGAGGGAGATGGAGCGATTCGGATGACTCAGTCAAACGGACCACTACTCCTCATGTAGGGATGCAGTGAATGTTATCAAACATTCACGTGCACACCGTGAAACATTCAGCCAAGAAACCATGACATCGGCAGCCGATGACAATGTAAACGCTTCATGTTGGTAAATTGACAAAGTTCTGACGATGCTTTCTTTACCGCATGTCAACAGCAGACGTATTTGGGAATTTGATACACTTTGCGGAATTTAATGTTCTCTTGATTTACTGAAATCATGACAGTTTAACTCCATAATTTATCAGAACGGGGGTGGGAGAGAGACAGACAGACAGACAGACAGACAGAGTATCCAATTCAAACTTACCAATACTACATAGCCGGCACAATTTTCATCAGTATACCCACTGCTGATATTACAAATTTCTAACTTACAGTTCCAGTTTCAATGAGGTGTCAAAACTTGCCCTATGATCCCTGTGTTGAACCACATCCGTAGGAAATACACGAATAAACAAACAGATAAGTAAATAAATAAGTAAATGACCCTGAATAAATAAAGAAAGAAAGGAAGGAAGAAATGAACAAACACGGAGCAGATGCCTGATCTACATATCAACCAATAATCTGCTGAGGCCCGAAATTCAACAACACAGGCTGTGCGGAACACTGTTCGTTGCACACGTCAACTTCAGGCTTCAGCAATATCTGGGACTGACATCAACTTCAGGCTTCAGCGATATCTGGGACTGACATCAACTTCAGGGTACAGCAATATCTGGGACTGACATCAACTTCAGGGTACAGCAATATCTGGGACTGACATCAACTTCAGGGTACAGCAATATCTGGGACTGACATCAACTTCAGGGTACAGCAATATCTGGGACTGACATCAACTTCAGGCTTCAGCAATATCTGGGACTGACATCAACTTCAGGGTACAGCAATATCTGGGACTGACATCAACTTCAGGGTACAGCAATATCTGGGACTGACATCAACTTCAGGGTACAGCAATATCTGGGACTGACATCAACTTCAGGGAACAGCGATATCTGGGACTGACATCAACTTCAGGGTACAGCAATATCTGGGACTGACATCAACTTCAGGGTACAGCAATATCTGGGACTGACATCAACTTCAGGGTACAGCAATATCTGGGACTGACACCAACTTCAGGGAACAGCGATATCTGGGACCACCTGAGGACTGACATCAACTTCAGGGTACAGCAATATCTGGGACTGACATCAACTTCAGGGTACAGCGATATCTGGGACTGACACCAACTTCAGGGAACAGCGATATCTGGGACTGACATCAACTTCAGGGTACAGCGATATCTGGGACTGACACCAACTTCAGGGTACAGCTGGTTATCACCAGAGTGCTATGTGACCAATGGTTCTCCACTGTAATGGGGTTCATTTTCAGGTAAGTCTTTTGTGAAGGACCATGACTCTCTAACTAGAAGGCAAGACTGCAGTGGCTTTTAGTGCTGCAGCCTTGGGGGCTGGTTGGCCTTTGGGGACCATCCCAACACCGACTGTCCTAATCTGAAAATCTTCTTTGACAAGAGAGTGGGGGTGTAACTTGGCAAGACACTCTCCACTATAATCAAGTTATATCCCACATAGTCGGAACAGCAGTGGCTTGCTCTGCTGTTCTGATGGTCACAGTCGGACACGATTAGCAATCATACATACATACATACATACATACATACATACATACATACATACACACATACATACATACATACATACACACATACACACATACATACATACATACATACACATACATACATACATACATACATACATACATACATACACATACATATGCATGAACACGTCTGCTGTTTACAGAAATACAGTCTGAGCGATTCTTTTTTCTTTTCTTTCTTTCCGGGACACACATCCATTACATAAAAACCTATTTTGGAGAAATGGGAAGATTTTCCACGGCGTTGTCTATTGATTAACTACGTCACTTTTTGTTTCCAGGCAACAGTTTCTGCTTCACCGTGGTGTCAATGCGTGCGGACTGATCCATATACGCTACACCACACCTGCTTTAGAAAGACTGGGGGGTGGAGGGTAACAGGTACCTCACCTTTACATAAAGCATAAACCATAAAGCCAACACTCTGATCAGGCCTTCAGGACCCACCCCGGGTAGGACAACACACCCACTGCACACAGAAACGTTTCGGGTGATAATAATAATAATAACAATAATAATAATAATGATGATAATAATAACAATATGGGTCCACAAGCTGTTCATAAACTACTAACACTTAAAACTGCACACCATCCGAAAGTTCATATAATATCCCCACACATCACTGAACACTTTTTCCCCCACAGTCCACGTCCACAGAGCGACACGGAAAACATAAAGTGACGATGGCGGAGGTCGATGGGTGGGGCGGCACACACACACGCACACACACACACACACACACACGCACACACACACACACACACACACACACGCGCGCGCACACACACACACACAGAGCGTACAGCAGCACACACGTCAGACACAGCAGAACTCTGGTGGCTGATCCCAAGTCCACGGCACCGCCAGACTGCAGTGTGTGGGGCTGGCTCCTGGTCGCCTCCCTTTATCACTCCTTTCACTGCCGCGCCACGTGTGTGTGTGTGTGTGTGTGTGTGTGTGTGGAGGGGGGCGATGTGGGGGGAGGGGCGGAGGAGAAGTCTGGGGGGTGGGGATGGGGAGGTATGAAGACAGAGGGAGGGGGTTTGGGGTGGAGTGTGACAGGGGAGGTGGGGTGGGAGGGGGTTGAGGGGCGCAGCAGTTGAAGGAATCTCAGGCTTACAGTCACAGCCTGTACTTCTGTCGGATAGGTTCCCGATTAACAGTTTGAGAGTTTGTTAAAGGGGGAGAGGGGGAGGGTGTGGGGAGGGGGGTGGAGGGGGAGGGTGTGTGTGTGTATGTGTGTGTGTGTGTCTGCTGATAAGATAAAAGCACATGCAAGATATTCCACAAGACACAGTTACAGAATGGAATAAGGTGAACAGAATAAAAGGAAACAAGACAAAGCCAACCATCGTGACTTATTAACTCTGTTTGTGCCAGTCTTTTTCTGTGTACTGTTCATGTGCTCACTTGTCTCTGTAACCTTTAACTTGGACCTCGTTTTCTGGGGGGAAAAAAAGCAACACTCTTGATCTGAAATCTATTTTGGAAAGTCTGGAGAATGTTGTTTTCTCTTTCACTTTTTTTCTGTTCTCTCTCTCTGTCTCTCTCTCTCTGTCTGTCTCTCTCTGTCTGTCTGCCTCTCTCTCTCTGTCTGTCTGTCTTTCTCTCTCTGTGTCTGTCTGTCTCTCTCTCTGTCTCTGCGATACTGTATGAATACGGATATCGATCTGTTTTAGTTTGTCCGTGCTTGTAACCGATGCGTATCTGTGTCTTCGTATGCGTGTAGGTGCGTGTGTGTATGAATGTGTATGTATATGTGTATGTATGTGTGTGTGTGTGTGTGTGTGTGTGTGTGTGTGTGTGTGTTTGTTTGTTTGTATGTGTGTGCATGCGAGCATTGTGTGGGCGTGTGTGCGTGCGTACGTGTGCGTGTGTGTGTGTTCGTTCGTTCATTAGTTTAGCATCTTTCCACTATCAGTGATATTAGACGATTAAAAAAAGGGGGTGGGTGGGGGAGAGGGAAGAGGAAAACAGAAAAGGTAGACAACTGTCACAAAGACCTAAGTGTATTTGTTGATGGGTGATGGGTGGGAGAGAAATAGTAAATGTGATTAAACAGGGAAACAACAATAATAAAGTTGGTGACATTTCCTACAGCGTTCACGTCCTCAACTGTGAAATGGGCCGACACAAAGTGACTGGTCGTTCACCAGCATGGATCAGTGCTGTCAGAGTTCATGTCATCATACATATTTGACCAACTATAATAAGCAGGTGTTATTTTCATTAGTAATTATACAATGTTTCGTAACAGTTCCACCGGGGGTTATGATGTTCAGTGAAGTGCTGGTGGCTGTGGCGAGAGGGTTGTGGCACTGAAAAGGTTTCTTTTGTTTTCTAAATTTTTATCTTTGGTGGGAGCAATCGTGCCGACTATAATTTTGGCATTTTGATGTTTGCGGGAAATGTTCTTAACTGATGTGATGAGTGAATTGCATGCTGTGGTTGTGTCTTTTGCTTTGATGTCATTGATTCCACAATGGATGAGGATCGCATCAGGGGACTGGTTTTCTTTTGATGTAGTGGAATGTAATCTTTTCTCCAACTCTTCGGTAGTGCTAGCTTTGACAACGTGCACTTTCATTCCGTACGACTGTCCAAGTCGTTTTGGTTGAATGCAATTCAAGATGGAATCATGAATGATTAGAGCTGTTGGCAGATCTTGTTCTGCTGTACCAGACTGAACAGGGGCAGAAGACGGTGTTGCGTAATTTTGTTTTCGATCGTCATGTCTTTTGTTGTTGACGTCATTTTTGTTCTTTTCTTTCTGTTTTGTTTTTGTAGTCGTTGTTTTGATTTTGTTTGTTGGTTGTCTTTGTGGCATCGGGGGTCCACTCTGCTGATGCTTCGGACCTTGTCTCAGCACATCCGTATGTCTGTTGGTTGTCTTTTGAGTCTGTTTTCGTGTTGATGTGTGTTTGAGTGTGTGCGTCACTGACCGTTTTTTCCTGATCTCCCCACCCACCAGCCGTGTGCCTTGTAGATGCCGGGCTGTCTCGTCCAGGGATGAAATACACACACAAAGAAGACATAACTTGACTCATTTCTGAAATGTTCTTGACCAGCTCCTTGTTGATGGCACCCGAAGACTGGGGTCCGCTTTGGGTTTGGTCTGTCTGGCAGTCATTGTTGTCCTTTGTTCCGCTGGATCTGGATCTGGAGCTGTACGTCGCCGAACCAGTTTGGATTATATTGCGACGGAAAAACAGGGAGAGCGCAGAAAAAACCCACCAAAAACAAAAACTTTTAAGGACCAGATAGGTGTGGAGCTGCCGGATCGCTACTGCTTTTCGCTTTGCACATACAGGCAACCTGTACATTACCGGCCCTGACCCTACAGAAGGTAGTGCCAAGCCCACAAAATCAAACAACAAAAAACAAAAGGTCCCCACCCCCATCCTTTCCCCACCTACCCAGCCTGACTTACCAATGCGCAGTATGAGTTGTAGTTTTAGTGAGGGGAGGGGGGGGGGCTGCAGAACTGCCCACCACTGCTGTAAATGCGGCGACGGTACAGGCCTAGACTGTTGTTTCTTCCAGGTGGTTCCATTGTTCGCTGGTCTTGACAAAGAAGGAGCATCTGTACCGCTCTGAAGTGCCATCTGGAATGTTGTAGCCCTTGGTGTTGTTAACAGCATGGTGAGTAACGATGCTGGTGGTCTCACAGTCCTTGATTGCTGTAGGGCGGGTTTTCCTTCTTTTTGTTTCTTAGCAGTCTTCGGTTCATACGTACTTGAAGATCTAGATTTACATCTCACTGGCGTTGGTTCCTGTGTAGTGTACACACTGCCCATGCTTCTAGTTCTGTCATTTCTATGCAGTTAGTTCCTGTGTAGTGTACACACTGCCCATGCTTCTAGTTCTGTCATTTCTATGCAGTTAGTTCCTGTGTAGTGTACACACTGCCCATGCCTCTAGTTCTGTCATTTCTATGCAGTTAGTTCCTGTGTAGTGTACACACTGCCCATGCCTCTAGTTCTGTCATTTCTATGCAGTTAGTTCCTGTGTAGTGTACACACTGCCCATGCCTCTAGTTCTGTCATTTCTATGCAGTTAGTTCCTGTGTAGTGTACACACTGCCCATGCCTCTAGTTCTGTCATTTCTATGCAGTTAGTTCCTGTGTAGTGTACACACTGCCCATGCCTCTAGTTCTGTCATTTCTATGCAGTTCACACAATCTCCGACAGGGAAAACTTATCGTCCTGCGTTTTCCACCATCTTGATGTGTGTGTGTGTGTGGTGTGGTATGTGTGTGTGTGTGTGTGTGTGTGTGTGTGTGTGTGTGTGTGTGTGTGTGTGTGGTGGTATGTGTGTGTGTGTGTGTGTGTGTGTGTGTGTGTGTGTGTGGTGTGTGTGTGTGTGTGGTGTGTGTGTGGTATGTGTGTGTGTGTGGTGTGTGTGTGTGTGTGTGTGGTGTGTGTGTGTGTGTGTGTGGCATGTGCGTGCATGAGCATCACGGCAAATCCATTGACATTCGGGGACACCTGAATTTCGATTGAATATGAAATGAGAAACACTTTTTTTTTTTTTTGCATGACCAATCATGCAACACAAAACGCATGCCCCTTTCACTTGACATGATAATTTCACATGAGAAATACACGTGTATGTCATGCTACGATATAATCAAATTCATATTAAGAATTTAAACACACACACACACACACACACACACTGGACAATATAATTATGTTTTTTATTCCATATTTAAAAAAAAATAGAATTGCAAATATAGGACAAAATTTGTGGTATTTCCTTGAATGCATAGAGTTTACAAGCATGCTATCACATACACATGCAGACTATTTTATAGGGACAAGCACATCTAAATGAATGATGCTCGTTGATATATATATATGAGCATATGCATATGGTATCTGTGTGTGTGTGTGTGTGTGTGTGTGTGTGTGTGTGTGTGTGTTCTGTGCGCGCGCGTGTGTGTGTGACTGTGTCTGTGTGTGTGTGTCTGTATGTTTGTTTATGTGTGTGTGTGTGTTTGTGTCTGTCCGTGTGTATGAGAGACAGAGGGTTAGACAGAGTGAGTGTGGGGGAAAAACACCAGGTTAAATGTGTGGAATAATAGCAAAATGATAGGAAAAACACAGGCACAAATAACATCAAACAACTACAACAATATTATTGTCCATTTGGACTGAGCAATAACGTTTCTGCAATATCCCTCAATGTCTTGAATTTCTATTGGAAAAAAAATAAGATAGATAAAAAGACACTAAAGCGAACTCTGCAAAAATTAGATAAAAAAAGCTTTGAAGTCCAGCATCCAAATGCCAAGTGTCTGCTGGTAATAGGTCACCCACAATTTGTGTGTGTGTGTGTGTGGTGTGTGTGTGTGTGTGTGTGCTGAGTTTAGTAACAGTAGGGTTCACAGGGAGCTGTGTCCTGTTGGATAATGCATGACTGTGTTTTAATCTGATCACACTGCAGCAGGCCCACTTGTTTCATTGATAGCAGGTTCGGTTTGTGAATGTCAATTAGATTTTTGTTTTGAACTTTGCCCTTTCGCTGATAGGTCTATATTTTCCTCTGTGTGTGTGTGTGTGTGTGTGTGTGTGTGGACAAATCAGCAGGCCCATATAAGAAAAAAATGTGCGTGCATGCGTGCGAGTGTACGTCATTATAAGCGACTGATCTATCACTATGCACGTATCATGGCAAGAAGTGAATATACAAAACTGTACTAATAAACAGGAACGAATGATGTCCCTTCAAGCTGACATGAAGCAAGGCCTCTGCCCAAGCCAGCACTCACTGAAAACCCCCTCTCACTGAACCCCCCCCCCCCCCCCTCAGCGAAGCCAGCACTCACTGAAAACCCCCTCTAAGCGAAGCCAGCACTCACTGAAAACCCCACTGAAAACCCCCTCTAAGCGAAGCCAGCACTCACTGAAAACCCCCTCTAAGCGAAGCCAGCACTCACTGAAAACCCCACTGAAAACCCCCTCTAAGCGAAGCCAGCACTCACTGAAAACCCCCTCTCAGCGAAGCCAGCACTCACTGAAAACCCCCTCTCAGCGAAGCCAGCACTCACTGAAAACCCCACTGAAAACTCCCTCTCAGCGAAGCCAGCACTCACTGAAAACCCCACTGAAAACTCCCTCTCAGCGAAGCCAGCACTCACTGAAAACCCCACTGAAAACCCCCTCTCAGCGAAGCCAGCACTCACTGAAAACCCCCTCTCAGCGAAGCCAGCACTCACTGAAAACCCCCTCTCAGCGAAGCCAGCACTCACTGAAAACCCCCTCTCAGCGAAGCCAGCACTCACTGAAAACCCCCTCTCAGCGAAGCCAGCACTCACTGAAAACCCCACTGAAAACCCCCTCTCAGCGAAGCCAGCAGCACCAGAAGCAGCCCGCTCCAACACAGCTCAACTCGCTCAGCCCGCGACACACCGCCACCATCAACCAGAAAGTGCGCCGTGCTGTCCCCACTTCCGTTGTTCGCTGCCGGTGTCAGGCCCAGCAGACGGCACAGGAGGGGGTAGATGTCGACAGAGCGGATGGAGGTGGAGTGAACTCCCTTGCGGAAGTCGGGGCCCCGCGCGAAGAAGATGGGTTTCATGGAGG
>NC_134894.1:2095000-2102500 GCF_041734735.1 Babylonia areolata | reverse complement strand
AGGTCGATCAGCTGAAAGGGACAGTGTGAAATGTAGTCCCACAGGTCGATCAGCTGAAAGGGACAGTGTGAAATGTAGTCCCACAGGTCGATCAGCTGAAAGGGACAGTGTGGGATGTTTAGTGCTGGTGGTGGTGCTTAGGTGTGTGTGCGTGTGTGTGTGTGTGTGTGTGTGTGGCCCAGTGTGTGTGTGTGTGTGTGTGTGTCCCAGTGTGTGTGTGTGTGTGTGTCCCAGTGTGTGCGTCCCAGTGTGTGTGTGTGTGTGTGTTTGTGACACACAGAGAGAGAGTGTGTGTGTGTATGTGTGTGTTTGCATTGAGTGCGCATACATGTGACTGCCTGTCGATGTGTGTGTGCGTGTGCGTGTGTGTCTGTTAGCAAAAAGACATTTTGGCAAAACATGCTTATTTAAGAACTTTAAAAGAGAGAGAGAGAGAGAGAGAGAGAGAGAGAGAGAGATAAAATAAGATAAAACAGAATAAAATAAAATAAAATAAAATAAGATAGAATAAAATATCTGTTTTCCATGCTGACTGAGCGTCACCACATCAGCCCTTCACCTTGCCCTGCATGTCGATGTCCGTCATGCCGTGGTCTGACGTCAAGATGAGGTTGACGTCATCCAGCTTCCTCTCCTCCAGGCCGTCCAGAATCTGGCCCAGGATTCCGTCCATCTGTCTCACCTGTCCACAGGTCCGTTCAGTGCGGCGTTGTGAGGGACAGTCCGGAGACATGACCACACAGCAGCAATTCAAACTGTGAAACGTCCTACAGCATTTTACCCACTTCGGGACAGTGTGTGTCGGAAGGCGGAGCCCAGTTCTCTCCATCCGACGTTTTAACCTTTCAGACCCGACGGGCGCAATAGCCGAGTGGTTAAAGCGTCGGAATTTTAATCTGAGGGTCCCGGGTTCGAATCTCGGTAACGGCGCCTGGTGGGTAAAGGGTGGAGATCTTTTCCGATCTCCCAGGTCAACAATCCTTTTTGTTAAGTATGTGCCTGAAGTTGCAAACAGCAATCGGGCCTGTCCTTGAAAGCATACCAAAGTTTGTCTGTCTGTCTGTCTGTCTGTCTGTCTCTCTCTCTCTCTCTCTTCGTTTTCCGTAAAGAAATGGAAGAAGCGTCAAAACACAGTCTTGGTTTAACTTCACACACACACACACACACACACACACACACACACATGTCGCACATGGATCCATCTGCAAGTTAGTTGAGAGACAGACAGAGACAGGGAGACAGAGATAGAGACAGAGAATGACAGAGACAGACAGAGAGATGAAGACAGCCTCATGAATTCACATGAGATTGAACAGTCCTCCACCCTCCCCACCCGTAATGCACGTCTGTTTTTCAGTCACTAATTTGTGCGGTCCCTTTTATAGTGATTTTAAATTGCCTTATTTCCAGACGCTTTGAGGCCAGATGGGGCCTCTGTGTGTGTGTGTGTGTGTGTGTGTGTGTGTGTGTGTGTGTGTGTTGTCTGTCTGTCTGTCTGCCTCTCTGTCTGTGTTTGTGTGTGTGTGTGTGTGCGTGCGCGCGTGTGCATGCGTGCGTGCGTCCGTGTGTTCATGTGTGCTTGAAATAGTAAAAGGTGATTTTTTTTTTAAATATACACCTTGCTTTGCTTTAACCTTTTGCGTGTTTTTGTTTTTTGCATCTTTTTCGGATCGGATCTACAAGCATAAGATGCAAAGATGAATTATTCACGACGGAATCTATCAGTTACCATTATTCCTTTTCTTCTCACATCTTTCATGGGCTGTGCTGGGAAGTCACTGGATTGTAACAACTGTGACTGAGGAGACCTTCAGCTATAACTGGTGTCGGGAAGTCACTGGATTATAACAACTGTGATTGAGAAGACCTTCAGCTATAACTGGTGTCGGGAAGTCACTGGATTATAACAACTGTGATTGAGAAGACCTTCAGCTATAACTGGTGTCGAGAAGTCACTGGATTATAACAACTGTGACTGAGAAGACCTTCAGCTATAACTGGGTCGGAAAGTCACTGGATTATAACAACTGTGACTGAGAAGACCTTCAGCTATAACTGGTGTCGAGAAGTCACTGGATTATAACAACTGTGACTGAGAAGACCTTCAGCTATAACTGGTGTCGAGAAGTCACTGGATTATAACAACTGTGACTGAGAAGACCTTCAGCTATAACTGGTGTCTCTCGATCAATGACCACTGGGGGTAGTAGTTCACTGTCAATGCCCACATGACTGTGGAGTCTGTTGGCAATGAGGCTCAGTCTGACGAGGCATACAATTGGCTGTCTCCCTCAGAGAGAAATCACGTGACCCTAACTGCAGTCTTTGAAGGATTTAGAGGCATACAATTGGCTGTCTCCCTCAGAGAGGAATCACGTGACCCAAACTGCAGTCTTTGAAGGATTTAGAGGCATACAATTGGCTGATTCCCTCAGAGAGGAATAACGTGACCCTAACTGCAGTCTTTGAAGGATTTAGAGGCATACAATTGGCTGATTCCCTCAGAGAGGAATCACGTGACCCTAACTGCACTCATTTAATGGTTTACATTTCCCTTTTCAATCCTCGCAAATTTATTTTCAAATAACGGAATGGTTGTTGTTACCTATGTTTGGTTTCTTCCAGTTATGTTGAACAACAACAATAACAATGACGACAACACCAACAACAACAACAACAAACATATACTGGCAGATTGTATCCAATTTTTGTCCATTTTGCTTATAATCCGTATGTATCACAAACTACACAACACGATGTATTTTCTAAGTGATGTGATGGAATTATTCCGATTCTGGATATAACCGTCAACAGTTACGCGCTGTGTGTTGTGTTTTCTGTTTTCTGTTTCACACGGTGAAGAATTAACGTCAACATGATCTGACCGAGTTGAATTCCAATCAAAGCTAACAAAACTGTCCTGGCAGGGATGCTGATGAATGATGAAGCTCTGCTAACACTCAGCACGTGCCCACCGGTCACAGTGGGTGCAAAACAAACACGACGACAGCGCGGGTTTTCCTTCTAATTTTAATGTTAAACACATATTTCTGTCACGCGTTGAGCCTTCATCCTAAATCAACTCTTCTTCTTCTTCTTCTTCTTCTTCTTCTTCTTCTTCTTCTTCTTCAGTTCCACAAAGAGATCACTGTTCAGACCTCTCACGAGCTGTCAAAAGGGGTCCAATTTGTTAAAACTGGAGTGATGTTAATTGAGTATTATAGCAGGAAGACAGGAAGAAGGAAGAGGGGAGAGAACGAAAGATCGAACAAAACAAAGAAAAGTATGAGACAGAAAGTAGACAAACAAGAACGACGACGATGATAATGAAATTGTTGATGATAATGATGCGAACGACGACGATGATAATGAAATTGTTGATGATAATGATGCGATGATGATGAAGTTGATGTTGATACAATGACGACAACGACGCCTAAGACGACGACGACGATGGTGGTGGTGGTGGTGGTGGTGGTGGTGGTGATCATGAATTGTGGGGCAGAAGAGAAGAATACGACGACAGCGACGCCGACGATGATGATGACAATGATAAAGATGATGAGGATGATGGTAACGATGACGACAGTGATCATGATCATCATGACCATGATGACGACGACTACGACAACGACGATGCTGATGATGGTGACGATGACGATGATGAAGACGCACCCCAGCCACACAGCCTCAGCGTCACTCACTCTGTCAGCCACTTCCGGGGACCCAGGCCCATACAGGTGACCGTCCATGTCTGGCTGGTGAAAGTAGAGCGCCACAAAGTCCATGCCCCCCTCAGACAGCCAGTCCAGGGCAGTGGTCACCCGCTCAGGGAAAGGCACCGACCCGTTGTAGGGCGGTGAGATGGACGGTCTGTACCCCCCTACCTCGGCCTCGCTCCCCGGCCAAAAGTACGTGCCTTTCGTGGTGGGTTGGTTTTAGTGTTGTAGTTGTGTGTGTGTGTGCGTGTGTGCGTGTGTGTGTGCGTGCGTGTGTGTTTGTGCGTGTGTGTGCGTGTGTGTGTGTTGTGTGTGTATTTGTGCGTGCGTGTGTGTGTGTGTATTTGTGTGTGTGTGTTGTGTGTGTGTGTGTGTGTTTGTGCGTGTGTGTGTGTGTGTGTTGTGTGTGTGTGTGCGTGCGTGTGTGTGTGTTTGTGCGTGCGAGTGTGTGTGTGTTTGTGCGTGTGTGTGTTTGTGCGTGCGAGTGTGTGTGTGTGTGTGTGTGTGTGTGTGTGTGTTGTGTTCAGGCATGGCATGGGGGTGGGGGAACAGGGATCAGGACACAGGGGGTGGGAGGTGGGGGGTGGGAGGTGAGGGGTGGGGGCGGAGAGGGGGCGGACAGGAGAAACAGTGACCATGATTACCATCGTCATCAGCAGTAGGAATCAGTGCAGAACTCACTGACAAACAGCACGAAGTCAGTGTACACATCAATCAATCTAACTGGGAAATAGCACACCCACACACAAATACATACACATAATAATATTATAGACACGCATGCATGCGCACACAAGTAAACATACACACACGTACACACACACACACACACACACACACACACACACACACACAGAAAGAGAGAGAGAGAGAGAGAGAAACATACACGTGTGTGCACACACCTGAGAACGCGTGCGTGCACACACGCACATACAGACACACACAAATACACACACACGCGCGCGCGCGGGCACACACACACACACACACACACACACACACACACAAATACACACATACGTAGGTACACAGTATCCACACACAAGTACACATGAACACACAAATACAGACGTACGCACAAACACAGAAATCAGTGTGCATGCACCCACGTGAGAACGCAATGAAGCGCGCGCATACATGCAGGTGTGTGTCCAGCAGCACATCAAGGTGTCCAACCTGTACTTTTGTTGTGTTTCTCAGCCGTGATCCACACAGGTTCAAATCCTGTCCACCAGAACTTCTCCACGGACCTGTAGCTAAAGGTGGCGTTCAGCACAGGGTCGTACATCTTGTTGGCGATGATTCCGTGGTTTTCAGGGTATACACCTGTTTGGACGAAGAAGAACAAGAACAAGAAGAAGAGTGGTGGAATTATACTATAACCTTAACGACAACATTTCCATGATCCTATATGTAAAAGCAGCGTTCCACACAGGACCGTGCATACTATGGTTCGCGGTGACTTCGTGTTTTCTGTTGTTGTGTTCTTGTTTTTAATGCACTCTTGTTCAGAAGAAGAAGAGGACGAAGAAGAAGCGGAAAAAGATAAAGAGCTGTGTAAATACATACATCATAATAACAGTGCTAACAACAATGATATTTCCACGGTCCTGTCTCTAAAGGTAGCGATCCACACAGAGTCCAACAGACGGCTCGCGATGACCCCGTGGTTTTCTGGGTAGACATCTGGTCAGAGGAAGAAGAAGAGATTAAAAAAGAGCCATAAATAAACAACTTTCATTAACAAAACAGTCACATTTCCAAACCGAACATCTGCCTTGTCTTGTTTATTGTTTGTGTTGTTGTGAGTGGTGGTGGTGGTCTTTCTCTTTCTCCTCCTTCTTCTCCTTCTTCTTATCTTCCTTTTCCTTCTTCTTGTTTTTCTTCTGACAGACAGACAGGCAGACAGACAGACAGGCAGACACAGAGTTAGGCTGACAAACAGACAGACAGACAGACAGGCGGACAGACAATGAGACAGGTGCAGCATTCAGAGAGCACTACCTGTGACGATGCTGTAGTGGCAGGGCATGGACAGGGTGATGACAGACAGACAGACAGACAGACCTGTGACGATGCTGTAGTGGCAGGGCATGGACAGGGTGATGACAGACAGACAGACAGACAGACCTGTGACGATGCTGTAATGGCAGGGCATGGACTTGGTGATGAACACCGGGTCCACGTAGTCCAGGGAGCAGCCCGTGGAGGCCAGCCTGGAAAAGTTGCCCAGCCCCGAGATCTGCACAGTCACACGGGCGCAATGGCCGAGTGGTCAAAGCGTTAGACTTTCAATCTGAGGGTCCCGGGTTCAAATGTCGGTAACGGGCCTGGTGGGTAAAGGGTGGAGATTTTTTCCTATCCACCAGGTCAACATATGTACAGACCTGCTTAGTGCCTGAACCCCGTTCGCGTGTATACGCACGCAGATGATCGAATATGCACGTTAAAGATCCTGTAATCTATGTCAGAGTTCCTGTAAATGCGCACGTTAAAGATCCTGTAATCCATGTCAGAGTTCGGCAGGTTATGGAAACAAGAACATACCCAGCATGCACACCCCTGAAAACGGAGTATGGCTGCCTCCATGGCGGGGTAAATACACAAAAAACCGTCATATACGTGAAATGTTACATGTCTGTCTGAGTGTGTATGTGTGCGTGCCTGAAATCTGATAGAATGACACAGGAAACGAATGACGAGCGCCCAGTTGGCCCTACCCAGGTAGGCAGCCTGTTGTGCAAATGGCCCCGCATTTGTAAAGCGCTTCGAGCTTGGTCTCCGACCGAGGATAGGCGCTATGTAAGTATCCATACCAATCCACCAATCAGTCAATGGTGCTTTTTCGTTTCTTTTTACCTGTCCCTTCATTTCCACTGTTTGAGTGGCATTACTCCCCACCCCCACCCTCTACACAGCCACACCCGCTGTTCGTCTGCCCTCAGTCCCAGCGTCGGCGGTCCAAAAGGAACTATCAACACTTTGGTGGCCAGGAGGTCCCACACCAGAGGAGACCCTGCACTACTGCCGAGTCACTGTGGTTAGTGTTCAGTACTGCCTGTTCTGATTCAGCACACAGAAGGAACTGGCCACTCAGCCCCATACTGTCCACGATGATCGCTGTGAGCGCCACCCCCACACCCCTGCTAGTGAGACCGCCACCCGCACCCACACCCCACTAAGGACAGTCCCCAGTCAACATGCCGATACTGTCGTTATCCTGACAGGAACTCCACAAGTTGGCAAGTGGAGGGGGCGTGGGGTGGGGGGTGGAAGCTGAGGTCATGATGACAGCAGAGCATGAAAGGCCACAGAATGTGAGACAGCTTTGTTCAGTGTTGATGAATATTGAGGACTGTGATAATAACGATGGCGCTGTGGAGATCCATCAGGTTTGGATGAGGACTGTGATAATAACTATACCGCTGTGGAGATCTATGAGGATTGAATGAGGACTGTGATAATAACTATACCGCTGTGGAGATCCATCAGGTTTGGATGAGGACTGTGATAATAACTATACCGCTGTGGAGATCCATCAGGATTGAATGAGGACTGTGATAATAACTATACCGCTGTGGAGATCCATCAGGATTGAATGAGGACTGTGCTAATAACGATGGCGCTGTGGAGATCTATGAGGATTGAAGGAGGACTGTGCTAATAACTATACCGCTGTGGAGATTCATGAGGATTGAATGAGGACTGTGATAATAACGATGGCGCTGTGGAGATCTATGAGGTTTGGATGAGGACTGTGATAATAACTATACCGCTGTGG
>NC_134894.1:2002500-2085000 GCF_041734735.1 Babylonia areolata | reverse complement strand
ATTGGTGATTACATACATGTCTAAGGTGATAGGACAGGGGGTGAAGATATGCATGGGCACCAGTTGGTTTGGACTTATCATACATGTCTAAGGTGATAGGACAGGGGGTGAAGATATGCATGGGCACCAGTTGGTTTGGGACTTATCATACATGTCTACGGTGATAGGACAGGGGGTGAAGATATGCATGGGCACCAGTTGGTTTGGGACTTATCATACATGTCTAAGGTGATAGGACAGGGGGTGAAGATATGCATGGGCACCAGTTGGTTTGGGACTTATCATACATGTCTACGGTGATAGGACAGGGGGTGAAGATATGCATGGGCACCAGTTGGTTTGGGACTTATCATACATGTCTACGGTGATAGAACAGGGGGTGAAGATATGCATGGGCACCAGTTGGTTTGGGACTCATCATCGTCCATGATATGTGATTAAAATCGGAGTCCAGTCGGCCACACACAAGAGAAGAACACCCACATGGCTTGCCAAGGCTGTACGTCACAGACCATGCGTGACGCCCGGACATGGCTTATCACCTGGCTACTTTTCATTCCGTTTTAAAAATGGGCTCCGGTGTCACCTGCACGTTCTTACCCCCACAGCGGCTGTTGAACTGATAGTCATCAGGGCAGAGCTCTCCCTCGCTGTCACCGTGCTGTCCCTGCATTGTGCTACAGCTGTACATCCGTGTGGGTTGACAGGGCACATGTCCCTGCATTGTGCTACAGCTGTACATCCGTGTGGGTTGACAGGGCACATGTCCCTGCATTGTGCTACAGCTGTACATCCGTGTGGGTTGACAGGGCACATGTCCCTGCATTGTGCTACAGCTGTACATCCGTGTGGGTTGACAGGGCACATGTCCCTGCATTGTGCTACAGCTGTACATCCGTGTGGGTTGACAGGGCACATGTCCCTGCATTGTGCTACAGCTGTACATCCGTGTGGGTTGACAGGGCACATGTCCCTGGGTGTTGTTGGTTTTCAACCAGCCGTGAAGCTTTTATTGCTGTGCAATCAAGAACCATCCACCTGAAGATCCGGTCACAGCCCCGTCCACATGTAATGTGCATTTTCTGTTCAAACGTGTGAGTGAGAGAGAGAGAGAGAGAGTGTGTGTGTGTGTGTGCGTTTGAGAGAGAGAGAGAGAGAGTGTGTATGTGTGTGTGTATGTGTGCATGCATGCATGCGTGTGTGTGTGTGTGTGTGTGTGTGTGTGTGTGTGTGTGTGCTGTGCTTGCATGTGTGAGTATGCACAAGTTTTTATATTGATATGCACTTGTATGTGTCCTAATTTCTAATGTATCTGTGTGTGTATGATTTTCGATTTATGTTTGTACCTTATGTTCTATCCCCCCCCCAAATATTCCTTGTGACCTGGTATGCTTGGTAATAAAGACATATTCTATTCTATTCTATTATTCTATTATGTTTTTCCAGTCAAAGGTCTCAAAATCTTTTTGGACCATCGGGGCAGTGAATTCACATCCACTGTCTTGGGTAGCACCCATTCCTCCACTTACCTTCCCCAGCCAAAATCAGGTCAACATTCACACCTGTGTGGAGAGGAAAGTACCTTCCCCAGCCAAAATCAGGTCAACATTCACACCTGTGTGGAGAGGAAAGTTCCTTCCCCAAGGACACAGCACCATGCCAAAAGGGAGCCTTGAACCCTGACCACTGGCGGTCAACACTGAATAAGAAGGCCAACGCCTTACCAACTCTGCCACCTCATACATGTACTAATGCAAATTTTAACAGATAAGAAGACAAGTGCTAAGATGATTCTGGCGCGGCACCCTCCACTGTTTAGCCACACGCGTTTCTTATCGGAATTAGTTGCTTTGTGGCGTCGACTTTGTCTGCTGCCCTTGTCTTGACTTGTCTTGTCAATAATCCTGTGGTAATCCCTGTACAGGGCAACAATCCACAATAGATCACAATCCACAACAGTGAGTAACCTTTAGGTTATGACCTTTTGGCTGTTGTGATGTTTCAGGCTGGAGTGGGTGAAAATGATGTTTTTCTGCAGCGGTTCATTGTTGCCAAGGGGGCAGTGGAGTGCACCATGAGTGTTCGCTGGTCACTGAGGCAGGGGTCCCTCTGTCAAGGCCGTCGTCAGGGCCACTGGGCAGCCAGTCTTCCGTGTTCTGACGATGACCCCCACACAGCCACTGAGACCATCGCCAGCACAGCAAGTGACAGCTGTCGTCAGCCATCACCCCTCCCCTGCTGCCGTTCATTGGGACAGTGGTGACCACACAATGGTGATCACAGGAGAGTGGTGACCACAGGAGAGTGGTGACCAGAAGAATGGTGACCACAGGAGAGTGGTGACCACAGGAGAGTGGTGACCAGAAGAATGGTGACCACAGGAGAGTGGTGACCACAGGAGAGTGGTGACCAGAAGAATGGTGACCACAGGAGAACGGTGACCACAGGAGAGTGGTGACCACAGGAGAACGGTGACCACAGGAGTGGTGACCACAGGAGAACGGTGACCACAGGAGAACGGTGACCTCAGGAGAATGGTGACCACAGGAGAGCGGTGACCAGAAGAACGGTGACCACAGGAGAACGGTGACCAGAAGAACGGTGACCACAGGAGAACGGTGACCACAGGAGAGTGGTGACCAGAAGAATGGTGACCACAGGAGAGTGGTGACCACAGGAGAGTGGTGACCAGAAGAACGGTGACCACAGGAGAACGGTGACCACAGGAGAACGGTGACCACAGGAGAGTGGTGACCACAGAACGGTGACCACAGGAGAGTGGTGACCAGAAGAGTGGTGACCACAGGAGAACGGTGACCACAATAGAATGGTGACCACAGGAGAGTGGTGACCAGAAGAATGGTGACCACAGGAGAACGGTGACCACAGGAGAGCGGTGACCACAGGAGACCCCTACAGTCTGCAGTGATATCAGTCTGTCATTCTCCTGTCCTCTCCTCAGTCTCCCTCCCTCAACAGTTTCTTGGAGGATTGTTGTAGCAATGCCATCAGAATCTGTCACATATCCAATACAATTTTCTGTTCTAAACTGATGTCAGCAGATCTTCAAATGGTCCATATGGTCCCATCTCTGTGGCTGCCTTCACTTGTACACTCCATCTCACTCTCTACGATCAGCTTCGGATCCACTGTTTACGCATACCCAGATTCAAACACTCCACTGTTGGCCGCTGTTCTTTCTCTGTCTCTGGACCTTGCGATTGGAATGAACTTCCTCTTTCTCTTTGTCAGGTCTCTGCACTCAGCTCTTTCAAGTCTGGCCTTAAAACCCACCTCTTCCCAAGATAGCCTCCCTGCCTCTTCCTTGTCTTCAGTTTCTCCAGTTTTAGAGTTATGCATGCGTGTGAATGCCTGGTGCGAAAGCACTTTGATTTGTCTCTGCACAAGATTCAGCGCACAAAAATATCATTATCATCATTATTATCATTATGCTGCTGGATATTTGATGCACTTACTCAGAATTGGTAATGTGATCAGCATATCTAATGTTTAGTACCTTGTGATAACACCTCATTCCCATTGACTGGATTCATCTTTCCAAATCCACTACATACAAAGGTAATGACAGAAAAAGTGAGACAAAGTTAGGGGCTGAAGCGACTGTGAGGAGAACAACTAATGAGCAGAATGAACTATCTCAAAAACCTGTCTGTTTCATGATAGTGAAGCAAACTGATCCCAACACCTTGAACTTCACACATACTACGCACACACACACACACACACACACACACTCGCCTGCACACATACATGCAATCACACACACTTTCTAACTGATTCATGAACAATTTTTATTCAGTAATACAACTTACACAAAGGCCAAGTTCAAAATCTGAAAACAAAGTTCATTCTAAATTGCTCACTGCTTCCCACCATCCTTCTCTACAATCCATCATGTCTTCCAACTTCTCACTCTTTCATTCTCTCAGCCACACACAACAATTCACACCGCTCTGACACTGTGTTATGGTATCATCTAACATTATTATAGATAACCCACTCTTTCACTCTCTAAGCCACACAGAACATTACACACCACTCTGACACTGTGTTATGGTATCATCTAACATTATTATAGATAACCCACTCTTTCACTCTCTACGCCACACAGAACATTACACACCACTCTGACACTGTGTTATGGTATCATCTAACATTATTATAGATAACCCAGTCTTTCACTCTCTAAGCCACACAGAACATTACACACCACTCTGACACTGTGTTATGGTATCATCTAACATTATTATAGATAACCCACTCTTTCACTCTCTAAGCCACACAGAACATTACACACCACTCTGACACTGAAATATCTAAGTGCCACATGGCCAGGTGATGTCTACAGAGGACACATGTAATCCTTCTCCCTCACAACACTGCATGGACTACCTCCTGTCAGTTACGCTGACAAGCCAGCCACGCCAAAGGTTTCAGTCACTGTTTTATGGTGTGAGGACTCGCAAAAATCAGAGTCCATAGCACTGACTGATCCCAAAGCTAACCACAACACTTTGGATCCAGGCCATAAAACCTCAACAGAGATCTACGTTCTGACCTCATTTTCTCATACAGTCACGGTTGAAGCCTTGAGACGTTTAACCAATCACAAAGTACATTCCTTTCAGCTCTAAGACAAACAATTTGATTGTTGAATTGTTGCATGCAACATGCTCCCCAAAAAGTCTCTGACCATCATGGCTTCAGCTGCTGTCAGTCAGTGTCACCAGTCTCTGACCATCATGGCTTCAGCTGCTGTGAATCAGTGTCACCAGTCTCTGACCATCATGGCTTCAGCTGCTGTGAATCAGTGTCACCAGTCTCTGACCATAATGGCTACAGCTGCTGTCAGTCAGTGTCACCAGTCTCTGACCATCATGGCTTCAGCTGCTGTGAATCAGTGTCACCAGTCTCTGACCATCATGGCTACAGCTGCTGTGAATCAGTGTCACCAGTCTCTGACCATCATGGCTTCAGCTGCTGTCAGTCAGTGTCACCAGTCTCTGACCATCATGGCTACAGCTGCTGTCAATCAGTGTCACCAGTCTCTGACCATCATGGCTTCAGCTGCTGTCAGTCAGTGTCACCAGTCTCTGACCATCATGGCTTCAGCTGCTGTCAGTCAGTGTCATCAGTCTCTGACCATCATGGCTACAGCTGCTGTGAATCAGTGTCACCAGTCTCTGACCATCATGGCTTCAGCTGCTGTGAATCAGTGTCACCAGTCTCTGACCATCATGGCTTCAGCTGCTGTCAATCAGTGTCACCAGTCTCTGACCATCATGGCTACAGCTGCTGTCAATCAGTGTCATCAGTCTCTGACCATCATGGCTACAGCTGCTGTCAATCAGTGTCATCAGTCTCTGACCATCATGGCTTCAGCTGCTGTGAATCAGTGTCACCAGTCTCTGACCATCATGGCTTCAGCTGCTGTCAGTCAGTGTCATCAGTCTCTGACCATCATGGCTACAGCTGCTGTCAGTCAGTGTCACCAGTATCTGACCATCATGGCTTCAGCTGCTGTGAATCAGTGTCATCAGTCTCTGACCATCATGGCTTCAGCTGCTGTCAATCAGTGTCACCAGTCTCTGACCATCATGGCTACAGCTGCTGTCAATCAGTGTCATCAGTCTCTGACCATCATGGCTACAGCTGCTGTCAATCAGTGTCATCAGTCTCTGACCATCATGGCTTCAGCTGCTGTCAATCAGTGTCACCAGTCTCTGACCATCATGGCTTCAGCTGCTGTGAATCAGTGTCACCAGTCTCTGACCATCATGGCTTCAGCTGCTGTGAATCAGTGTCACCAGTCTCTGACCATCATGGCTTCAGCTGCTGTCAGTCAGTGTCACCAGTCTCTGACCATCATGGCTTCAGCTGCTGTCAGTCAGTGTCATCAGTCTCTGACCATCATGGCTACAGCTGCTGTCAGTCAGTGTCATCAGTCTCTGACCATCATGGCTACAGCTGCTGTCAGTCAGTGTCACCAGTCTCTGACCATCATGGCTTCAGCTGCTGTGAATCAGTGTCACCAGTCTCTGACCATCATGGCTTCAGCTGCTGTCAATCAGTGTCACCAGTCTCTGACCATCATGGCTACAGCTGCTGTCAGTCAGTGTCACCAGTCTCTGACCATCATGGCTTCAGCTGCTGTCAGTCAGTGTCATCAGTCTCTGACCATCATGGCTACAGCTGCTGTCAATCAGTGTCACCAGTCTCTGACCATCATGGCTACAGCTGCTGTCAATCAGTGTCACCAGTCTCTGACCATCATGGCTTCAGCTGCTGTCAGTCAGTGTCACCAGTCACCCTTCTCCCGTACTGTCCGTGCACCCCAATGTCTGTTCCACATGCACTCCCTGGCCAAGCCAAGTACAAAGGCCAGTACAAAGAATACAACTAAAACTACTTCAGTTCTATCTGTACATGTGAAGAGAACACTGTCTACAACCAGTGCCAAGCAAGGAGGCATGCTGACGCCCTCCAGCCAGGCCTTCACCCCTCTCTTCCCACCTCACCACAATGGATACACTTTCAGTGTGCACAACAAAAACTTCATGCCTTTCATTTCACAGTTCCATGCATTCATACAACCCTCTCTCTGTCTTCCCTATGTAACCACACAAACCATCTTAATAGTCTTTAAAAAAAAATGCAGTCAAGTCCCATATTTCATGTAAAACAAAAAAGTTAATACAAGAGAGGCAAGGCCTTCCAGACTCACTTGTGATACACTTTAAAAAAAAAATCTAATTGTTAAAATGTATTCTGTATTTGTTATTATAAAGTTTCGGGTTTAAAAAAAAAAGAAAAAAAAGTCCTAACCAGATTCGAACCCCGTGTGTTCGGGTGAAAAGAAACTGTCTTATCCATTACACTATCGTGGCTCCTTAACTGACGTTCTAATGTTTAATATTTGAACATACTTTTTTAAAGGGCGATAAATCAATTGCGGTATTCGCAAAACATCTTTAACGGCAACAAAAAATTCTTTTTAAGTCCACGGTAAAGGAGACGTGTGGCTATCTCCGCAATCACACTGCAACATTTAGCTGTTTTCTCTAGATCTAGATAGATGTACAAGTTTTGTTACACCTGCCGGGAATGTGGTACGACACAGTCGATTCAATTTCTCTTTTATGTTATTCTAGTTTTAAAGTTGATATGAAAATTGAGTATTTTGTTAAACTAATAACATGTAGAGCCAAGTACAAGTACTTATAAACATCGTATGAAGTGAAAAGGACTTCATTTTGAGAAAAGTCAAGACTGGAAATTTTTTCGTTTCATCAATTCAAGGGTATTAACTCGCATGGTTTACAATTTTTAACTGTGAATTCCGACTGATTCTGTGGATATTTTTATGGCAGTTTAGGGCATAATCCAGTAAGTGATGAGGCGTTCACAAATCTTTCTCTGAATAAATATTTAACGGTCTCCTTCTCCAACTTTCCATCACATGTTATCGTGTATTGTCCATTGAATATAGGATTGAACGGGCAGGTCAACAACTTGAAACAAAATGGTGTCGTTCGCGTTCGTGAAGAATATGAGCACGTGCTTTGAATGTGTATAAATATGTGTACGCAACTGATTTTTGCCCATGACCTTCAGGGCTCAGCCAATAGATCTATAAAGTCCACTCGTCATATTGATTTTAGAATTTTCCGAAAAAGACCATTTGGGCAAATGAACATAGTGAAAGCCCTGTACACTGAGAGTAAAACACACAAGCTTTTTATGTACTGAGTATAATTTCAAAATGTAATGTTTAAGATGAGAAAGATCAGTTTAAAGCAAATTAAGTCCCCTAGCATTAATTACAGATTAAATTCCCTTTTTTACTATCTGCACCAAAACGTTTGCAAAATAAATAAAACTTCCATGCTTTGCAAAAGAAGTTCCTGTTTGAACAAAAAATGATAATAATGACTGCTCTTGTTGTTGTGTCAGAATATCAGATCAAAGTGCCAAGTTGAGAGAATAAAAAAAATATATAAATATAACAGTAAATGCAGTTTGCATATAATTTGGCTTCTTTTATTATTTTTTTGTGCCCATCCCAGAGGTGCAATATTGTTTTAATCAAGATGACTGGAAAGAACTGAATTTTTCCTATTTTCATGCCTAATTTGGTGTCAACTGACAAAGTATTTGCAGAGAAAATGTCAGTGTTAAAGTTTACCACGCACACACACACACACACACAGACAACCGAACACCAGGTTAAAACATAGACTGACTTTGTTTACACAAATGAGTCCAAAATGCTCTCTGAACAGTCATTCAGCAATGAGACAGTATGAATGTAGTTTTATGAAGCTACATAACCATAACAGATGAAATTCTATCTCTACCTCATCAACCTTAAGACTGATAATTATGTTGTTAACCAACCAAAAAAGGTGTTTGAACGAGTGAACACATGTCTCCCTTCCAGCCAGTTTTCAGGAACGCATGCTTGACTGTGTCAATGTGCAAGTTTGTGACAAGACATTTGTGTATGTCTTCAAACCACGACTGCAGTACGTGAGTAAGCTGTGTCAGTCAGTGTGTGCCTGTGTCAGTGACAGTCAAACCTCTGTGGGCTGTCACACGGCAAAACCTGTGGCAAGGGAAGTGAACGAGAGAAACGTGACAAACCAAAACTGAATCATGAAATTATGATGCAAAAAAAAAGCAAAAAAAAAAGCACATAACAACAACAGCAAAAATACAAAACAAATCAAAAAAGCCCAAACACTAAACTCCAATCTGAAGTCCATCATCATTTCAGAGAGCCACTGCGCACAGAAGCAGGACCACATCACACACACACACACACACTCACATGTAATCCAAACCCCAACACTAACGAGGAATCCAAAAACAACCTCTCCCCTACCCTCCCCACACTGAAACACCAGCACTTTAATCCCATCGACTCTTGCGTTTCTTCTTGCCGCTGTCGGAGGAGGAGGAGGCGGAGGAGGAGTGGTGGTCAGAGCGGGTGGAGGTGGGCTGCATGTGGATGGGTTCCTGGGTCTTGCCGTCCTTGTTCTGCGACACGGGGGGCAGGATGATGCCCGTCGGCAGCTTCTTCTCCTCCTGGCTGGCCCCCACGAAGCACGACTTGAACTGGGCCTGCACACCACACAAACCACGCACAGATAATTATACATCCTACAAAATCACACACACATATGACATACTGATACACCATACAAAATCACACACACATAAACACCATACAAAATCACATATGCATATGATATACACCACACAAAATTACACACACATATACACCACACAAAATCACACACACACACACACACACCGCACAGACATACAATACACTCATGTATGCCACAGACACACAAATACCATACACATCGCACACACACAAATTGCACACCGCACACACACACACACACACACACAGAGTGAATGTCTGGCACACAAAGGGGACGTGGGGTTACAGGTTTCTGTCAGTGTAAAACATGATTAACCTTGGCACAGAATGGGAATATGTGATGGCAGGTTTCTATCAACATGAAACATGACTTCACTCCATTACAAAGTATGGTACTGCAATCACAGGTTTCTGTCAGAATAGAACAAGTTAAATTTGGCACAAAATCGAACATATGATACAAGTATAACAGGTAGCACAAAAAAAGAAAAAAGAAAAACGTCCGCGTTGCTGTGCAAGAATGGGTAGTAACTCCTGTCCATTCCCATAAGACTAACAGGTTTATCCCAAATCCACAATTATTTTGTATGATTTCCTTGAAGTATCTGTTTTTATAAAGAAACTTTGGACACCATTCAAAATTTGTAAGTTCTTTCGGGTTCTCATTAAGATATAATGTAAATAGTAAGTCTGGTTTATTAGAAAATCAAAATTTTGTGAGCACTACTGGATCTATCCTAATTGCCCAGTCATTCTATCTAAATCCCCTCTGCAGTTCCAAATCTTAAGGTCTAGTGTAAAACAAAATATACTCTCAAAATCTACATTAACTAAGCTTTCTATTCGTATAAGTTTCCCTCTTGTCATGGTAGTATTAGCCGAATAATAGTCGAATATCTTAAACTACTGACGAATACACTGAAATGGCTTCCTTCGTTCCACTATTTATCGTCTGTAAATGACTATCAATGAAGGAATTTCGCGATTTCGATTTTACTTATTAGGTTTTACAACTTCTTACATTAATAATCGCATGCCTCTGGCCATTTTGATTGAAACTGTGTGACTAAATTCTTCATCATTGTGCTTAAAATAAGGATTAGGTGAAGTTTAGATTTGGCTAGATTGTGACAATTTACCTGGGAAAAGTTGTGTTTCTACAAAAAGTTTAGCAGCCAATTTCGCTATGATAAACTGTACTTGATGTATGTTTAATACATCATTGGAAAGGTTACGACTCAGAGTTTCTAGTGATATTAATTACAAGTTACATTAGATTGCCTGGAAGTTGTGAAAAATAAAATACTATGAAAAGCATGTTAGCGAATCACCAAATGCTGTCCATTTCGACTAGTAGATCTTTAAGAGAATGTGAAGGTTATAAGATTATAGTACTAGGAGATAGCTGGAATCACACAGAATTCACTGATATAATTTGTATGTATAATGATGGTTGGATTTTTAAGACTGGCCCTTTATAAATTTTGTAAACTCTAGAAATTACCGCCATCTTGGCTTACTAAGAGGGGTTTCTAATGTCAACCCATGACGCTGTCTGTGTGGTCCACGCTGACAGTATATAAGTAAAATTGGTCATTCTTTGGGCTCAAAGTAAAGAAGAAGCATCACCAGCTCCTCTGCTGTTCCGGTCCTTGCCTGACTGGGAAGCTGTCCTTGTGGCCTGTCTATACCACCTGACCCCCCTTCTGACACCATGCCACCACCCCATCACATTAGGATACCACCTGACCCCCCTTCTGACACCATGCCACCACCCCATCACATTAGGATACCACCTGACCCCCCTTCTGACACCATACCACCACCCCATCACATTAGGATACCACCTGACCCCCCTTCTGACACCATACCACCACCCCATCACATTAGGATACCACCTGACCCCCCTTCTGACACCATACCACCACCCCATCACATTAGGATACCACCTGACCCCCCTTCTGACACCATGCCACCACCCCATCACACCAGGTTCTCAGTATACTACATGACATACAGTCAGCAGTGAATCACCACCCCATCACACCAGGTTCTCAGTATACTACATGACATACAGTCAGCACAGAACCACCACCCCATCACACAAGGTTCTCAGTATACTACATGACATACAGTCAGCACAGAACCACCACCCCATCACACAAGGTTCTCAGTATACTACATGACATACAGTCAGCAGTGAATCACCACCCCAACACACAAGGTTCTCAGTATACTACATGACATACAGTCAGCACAGAACCACCACCCCAACACACAAGGTTCTCAGTATACTACATGACATACAGTCAGCACAGAACCACCACCCCATCACACCAGGTTCTCAGTATACTACATGACATACAGTCAGCAGTGAATCACCACCCCATCACACCAGGTTCTCAGTATACTACATGACATACAGTCAGCAGTGAATCACCACCCCATCACACAAGGTTCTCAGTATACTACATGACATACAGTCAGCACAGAACCACCACCCCATCACACAAGGTTCTCAGTATACTACATGACATACAGTCAGCACAGAACCACCACCCCATCACACAAGGTTCTCAGTATACTACATGACATACAGTCAGCAGAGAATCACCACCCCATCACACAAGGTTCTCAATATACTACATGACATACAGTCAGCAGAGAACCACCACCCCATCACACCAGGTTCTCAGTATACTACATGACATACAGTCAGCACAGAACCACCACCCCAACACACAAGGTTCTCAGTATACTACATGACATACAGTCAGCACAGAACCACCACCCCATCACACCAGGTTCTCAGTATACTACATGACATACAGTCAGCAGAGAATCACCACCCCATCACACCAGGTTCTCAGTATACTACATGACATACAGTCAGCACAGAATGGGAACATGTGGTAAGTTTCTATCTGCAGGATGCCTGATTGCTCAACAAGCCAGTAATGGCAATCTCAGTGATGTGCAACCATGACCAATTTGATTTTCCACTTCACCATTCACGGCAACTCCCTCTTCTGATTTCCCATTCACCATTCACGGCAACTCCCTTTTCTGATTTCCTGTTCACCATTCACGGCAACTCCCTTTTCTGATTTCCCATTCACCATTCATGGCAACTCCCTTTTCTGATTTCCCATTCACCATTCACGGCAACTCCCTTTTCTGATTTCCCGTTCACCATTCACGGCAACTCCCTTTTCTGATTTCCCGTTCACCATTCATGGCAACTCCCTCTTCTGATTTCCCGTTCACCATTCACGGCAACTCCCTTTTCTGATTTCCCGTTCACCATTCACGGCAACTCCCTTTTCTGATTTCCCATTCACCATTCACGGCAACTCCCTTTTCTGATTTCCCGTTCACCATTCATGGCAACTCCCTTTTCTGATTTCCCATTCACGGCAACTCCCTTTTCTGATTTCCTGTTCACCATTCACGGCAACTCCCTTTTCTGATTTCCCATTCACCATTCACGGCAACTCCCTTTTCTGATTTCCCGTTCCCTCCTTGCTTCTCTCCCCAGTTCATACAATAGCAAATGATGACGGAAAATAACGCTGCCATGCCATTTGTATTGTACCTCACACAAAATAATCAACTAAGAGTATGTGTACTGATGTCTGTACAGATTACATGGGTTCAACACTACACCAGTAAACAAGGGGGCACTGTGGCAGAACGGGCCAGGTGTTGACCAGTGATCAGTGTTGACCAGTGATCAGGGTTCAAGGCCCCCATTCAGCATGGTGTTGTGTCCTTGGCAAAGGCATTTTTCTCCATTTTCCTGTATCTCTATTATTACACCCTGGTGCAAATATGAATCTGACTTTACTCAGAGGTTACCATGGCATACGGACAGAACTGAGCCCCGCCTTCCTATGCCGAGCCCTGGACACAGTGGGTGTGAATTCACTGCCTTCCTATGCCCAGCCTTGGACACAGTGGATATGAATTCACTGCCTATGCCGAGCCCTGGACACAGTGGATATGAATTCACTGCCTTCCTATACTGAACCCTAGACACAGTGGATATGAATTCATTGCCCCTATGGCTGCAAGTGGCAACAGGATCTTTAACATTTAACCTCTGAAACAGGAATGACACTGACTGCAGACAGTGTGTACAGTGCAAGCTGTGTGCCCTCAGACCCCAAGCCTTGTGAGAACAGTGTGTATAGTGCAAGCTGTGTGCCCTCAGACCCCACGCCCTGTGAGAACAGTGTGTACAGTGCAAGCTGTGTGCCCTCAGACCCCAAGCCCTGTGAGAACAGTGTGTACAGTGCAAGCTGTGTGCCCTCAGACCCCAAGAACAGTGTGTACAGTGCAAGCTGTGTGCCCTCAGACCCCAAGAACAGTGTGTACAGTGCAAGCTGTGTGCCCTCAGACCCCAAGAACAGTGTGTACAGTGCAAGCTGTGTGCCCTCAGACCCCAAGAACAGTGTGTACAGTGCAAGCTGTGTGCCCTCAGACCCCAAGAACAGTGTGTACAGTGCAAGCTGTGTGCCCTCAGACCCCAAGAACATAGTGTACAGTGCAAGCTGTGTGCCCTCAGACCCCAAGAACAGTGTGTACAGTGCAAGCTGTGTGCCCTCAGACCCCAAGAACAGTGTGTACAGTGCAAGCTGTGTGCCCTCAGACCCCAAGAACAGTGTGTACAGTGCAAGCTGTGTGCCCTCAGACCCCAAGAACAGTGTGTACAGTGCAAGCTGTGTGCCCTGACCCCAAGCCCTGTGAGAACAGTGTGTACAGTGCAAGCTGTGTGCCCTGACCCCAAGAACAGTGTGTACAGTGCAAGCTGTGTGCCCTCAGACCCCAAGCCCTGTGAGAACAGTGTGTACAGTGCAAGCTGTGTGCCCTCAGACACCAAGCCCCGTGAGAACAGTGTGTACAGTGCAATGTGACTCACAGCGAAGGCAGTGCGCATGGTGCTGAGGCGATCACTGCCAGGTCCCCCGCCCAGCACTCCGCTGGACCTGAACCCTGAGAAACTGGTGCTGTCCTGGAGCTGGGTGGCCTGCAATCACACAGTGTTCAGTTCAAAGAGGTCTTACAGCATGTGGACTGATACATGTATGCTTAAAAAAAGGAATAAAATGCATAAACCCAGTGCCCTAACCAGGCATTGGGAGCCTACCTAGGTTTGTAATAAACATTATTGTAAGGCCAGACATGAAAGAGGTAGGCTTTTAAGGCCAGACATGACAGAGAGAGGTTTTAATGACCAGACATGACAGAGGTAGGTCTTAATGCCAGTCTTGAAAGGGGTAGCTATAACACATGGTCAGCTTCTTTATTAGCAATAACAGGTACGACAGAGCCAGGAGGTAGAAATAAGTGGGTAAATAAAGTATAGTGAAGGTAACCCCCCTGACCGCTACACCTTGGTGCAATGAGTGAGGGATGAATGTGGAGTTCACAACTATTTACTATTACTATTACATGTCCACTGTGAAGTGGTGTGGTCAGGAAGGGTGTGTACACCCACTTTCTTCTCATTTTCCTGCAGCTTTCCTGCTTATTTTTAGCCAGAACTGCTTGCACATGTTCCTCTCCATTTCCTGCTTTTTCCAGGTCACCAAAACGCTCAAATTTCGTCATGGAAATCGCTGTTCTGGTGAAAGGATTTTGAACAATTTTGTGACTATTTTTTGCAAGTTTAAAGATCTATTTGGTTTTATAATTATACCCATTATTTGCTTTAGTCTTCTGCATTTACTCCCAGTGTGTTTCTTGTCACATTTCTGCCATTACGTATTTGAACAGATCTATCTATCAACTCTGCCGAAAAGTTGTCTGAACACAGGCAGTGCAAACTCAGAAAAGCAGGTTACAGTGGTGGGCTGCCCATGATGTCATATGACCCACTTCTGGCTCTGCAAGCAATGAAAGGTTCCCCACAGGAACAGGTCCAGATAAAGAATGGTGACCCAACATCCTGAAAGACCACACTGCTACAGTCCTACAGTCCCCACAGGAACAGGTCCAGATAAAGAACGGTGACCCAACACCCTGGCAAACCACACTGCTACAGTCCTACAGTCCCCACAGGAACAGGTCCAGATAAAGAATGGTGACCCAACACCCTGGCAAACCACACTGCTACAGTCCTACAGTCCCCACAGGAACAGGTCCAGATAAAGAATGGTGACCCAACACCCTGACCTGTAACCTCAGTCTTACGTCAGTGAGGTGACAGTCCACTGACCACCATACCCATCAGCAGCAGTCAAGGTGTCAAAAGGGTTCTTAGCTGGATAGGTAAGTGAAAAAGAAAGACAAAAAACAGAAAGACCCAAAAGGTACAAGTCTGAGTGCACACAATGGCTTACAGTTTCTGATCCCAGACCAGGCCGTTCCTTCACTCCCAGAGCCCGTCCCCCCATGAACTTCCCTTTACCCCTCTTGAACCGCGTCTTGTTGAACCATGGGCACTGAAACACAGCACAAAGAAAGACATGTCAAAAAATATATTGCAAAATCAATAACTCTAAACAAATAAATAGATATCACAATCAAAATACTGTATCATCATATGCCAGTTCTTGATTGACACAGTCACGGTGCTTGTGTACTGGCATTTAGCATCAGAAGAAAGACAGTCAGAAAGAAATCAAAGTTTCCATCACCTGTATGACTAACTTGGATAAAGCCTGATAGCTAACATGACTGCTAACATGTTCTACAAGTACGAAATAAAAATGACAATATTGAATAAAAATAATCATAGGGGAACAAAAAGTCATTCACTAGAATTTCTCCCCCTCCACTAGACCTTGAGTGGTGCTCTGGACGCTAGTCATTCAGATGAGACCCGTTTGCAACAGGCACTTAAAGCTTGCAAAAGAACCCACAACAAAAAGGTTGTCCCTGGCAAAATTATGAAGAAAAATCCACTTTGATAGGAAAACAAAAATTCACTATTTTTTGTGGGGGGAGGGGGGGGGGGGCAGAGGGGGTGAGATCACTCCAGTCAGATCCCATCTGACTGACTGAAAGCACACCTGGAACACCAGAAATCACCAAGACTCTGTGTGTGTGTGTGTGTGTGTGTGTGTGTGTGATTATGTGTTGGAAGAGGGGGTATACAAAAATGATAAAATTCTAATTAACCAGTTCAGTGCCAGAGAATTTTGTAAAAAAAAGAAAAAGTGCTCTCCCCTTGCCAGGGAATTTTGAGGATTCGGGGGTAATAAATGACAAAAATTTCTAGCACAAAAGCTATGGGTGATACAGAAAGAAAGTAAACGTTTTTGTGAAGGAAAATGAGTGAAGATTCGTCTTCTGGGCTCTTTTACCCAATTAGGTTGATTGTAGTAAAGTCAAGATAATTTTTGTGCAACAAAAAAGTCTATTTCTACCTCTACATAATGACATCCATAAAGAAAAGAAACAAAATACAGCTAGAAATAGCAAGCCTAATGTCAGATTATACCTGTAGAAGAAAATAAAACAGGCTATAAGTTTATGAAAACAGATCACAGCTCTTGCAGACATGTAAGTAAATCACTGTCCAAATAATGTCAAAAGTGAGTAAAGTCAACGTAAAGGGTCAATCACAGTCCCAGAAACTGAACTGGCAAGCTTTTTGACAACAAAGAGCGTTTGGGCGTGAGAGGATGAAGTTTTTTTGATGACATTCACTCCTTTCAAGTTGCACGTGGGCTGATTAAAGTGTCTGCTGTGCAGCCAGCTTGCCACCTCTTCAAACAAGTCATCCCTCTGATTCAGCGGAAAAAAAACATGTTGAAAACAAGAAGCACGTGTTTCATGGCCAATGCAGGTTCAGCACTGTGTTTCGTGAAAATTGTGGGGCATTGGCAGTTGTCTATTGCTTTCTGTCTTCTTTGAAATGGGAGTTCACTCTTCCCAAAAGCCACGCCCCCTTGATGACCTCTGGCTGGCATTCGACATATCGTCTTACATCACTCCTCTCCCTCTCCTTCTCCTCTCCAACACTAGCTGCACGTAGTCTGTCAGTCATAGCCACTTGTTCAAAAATGCTGTCAGATTGGATGGACGGACTGAATTACCATCAAATGGGCTGTTAGTTTCATAACTGTCGTTGTCAATCACCTTCGTTTTCAAATCAATCATCAGACAAGAGAGATCCTTCTCTACTGCGAAAGCTGTCCATAACCACAAGCAGAGCTTTCAGAATTGTGTAAATCTGCTGACTGTGACTATTTGCTTTACTGGACACAGTTTTCAACGCATTTTTTTGCACATGATGCAACCCCCCTTTTCCACACACATACCACGTGGTCAGTTAGCAAATTATTATCGAGTAGAAAGAGGTCTTCTACCTGATTAAGTTCATTTAAATAGTATTTTTATAATCCAGACACATCAAACTAACTGTTCAGAGTCTGTTTATGTGAACAGAACCAAACTCCAATGAAGGAAAAATCAGAACATATGCAGGATGTCAGTGAACGTCTTATAGGCACTATGGCAATACTTTTTGTACGACGTCAGCTGATGTCTTATCGGCACTGTACTGGTTAAAAAAAAACCTTGCAACTATTACTAATGAATGACAGAACTTTTGTGAAGTGATCTTGTCAGCGTTTATGTATATTCCCTGAAGTAGAGTCTACTATGGAACGCTTCACTGGTTTTTGATGGAATCCAATTATGTGTTATTGTAATTTTGATGACTTTATGTGGGACTGAAATATGACCTTCTCTGCAAGGGAAATACAAAACACAATGAAAAAAGAAAGAAAAAACCCAGAAAAACCCTGTGCCTCCTGTGCTCACCTGACTGGCCAGGTCCAGGAGGGCAGGGGGAGGGATCTGGTTGGCCCCCTCCAGGTTCCTCACCAACAGGGGAGCAAAGTCCTTGTCCTTGTCCGTGATCAGGGTGTACGCAGACCCCTTCTCCCCTGAACACACATCGCACAGTGCTGTCAGCATCACACACCACATCGCATAGTGCTGTCAGCATCACACCGCAGTGTTGTCAGCAACACACACCACATCGCACAGTGCTGTCAGCATCACACAGCAGTGTTGTCAGCAACACACATCACATCGCACAGTGTTGTTAGCAACACACATCACATCGCACAGTGCTGTCAGCATCACACAGCAGTGTTGTCAGCAACACACATCACATCGCACAGTGTTGTCAGCATCACACATCACATCGCACAGTGTTGTCAGCATCACACATCACATCGCACAGTGTTGTCAGCATCACACACCACAGTGCACAGTGTTGTCAGCATCACACACCACAGTGCACAGTGTTGTCAGCATCAGACACCGCATTGCACAGAGTTGTCAGCATCACACACTGCAGTGCACAGTGTTGTTAGATCACACACCACATTGCAGTGTTGTCAGCATCACACGCCACATCGCACTGTGTTGCAAGTATCACAAACCACATTGCAGTGTTGTCAGTACCACAAACCACATCGCACTGTGTTGTCAGCATCACACATCACAGCACACAGTGTTGTTAGCATCACACACCACAGTGCACAGTGTTGTCAGCATCACACATCACAGCACACAGTGTTGTCAGCATCACACACCACAGTGCACAGTGTTGTCAGCATCACACATCACATCACACAGTGTTGTCAGCATCACACACCACATCACACAGTGTTGTCAGCATCACAAACTACATCACACACTGTTGTCAGCATCACACACCACATCGTACTGTGTTGTCAGCATCACAAACCACATCACACAGTGTTGTTAGCATCACAAACCACATCACACAGTGTTGTTAGCATCACACACCACAACACACAGTGTTGTTAGCATCACAAACCACATCACACACAATTGTTAGCATCACACACCACATCGCACAGTGTTGTCAGCATCACAAACCACATCACACACTGTTGTTAGCATCACACACCACAACACACAGTGTTGTTAGCATCACACACCACATCACACACTGTTGTTAGCATCACACACCACATCGCACAGTGTTGTTAGCATCACACACCACAACACACAGTGTTGTTAGCATCACACACCACATCGCACAGTGTTGTTAGCATCACACACCACATCACACAGTGTTGTCAGCATCACAAACCACATCACACACTGTTGTCAGCATCACAAACCACATCGCACAGTGCTGTCAGCATCACACACCACAGCGCACAGTGTTGTCAGCATCACAAACCACATCACACAGTGTTGTCAGCATCACAAACCACATCACAAAGTGTTGTTAGCATCACAAACCACATCACAAAGTGTTGTTAGCATCACACACCACATCACACAGTGTTGTCAGCATCACAAACCACATCGCACAGTGTTGTCAGTATCACACACCACAGCGCACAGTGTTGTCAGCAACACACACCACATCGCAAAGTGTTGTCAGCATCACAAACCACAAACGCACAGTGCTGTTAGCATCACACAACACATCACAAAGTGTTGTTAGCATCACAAACCACCAACGCACAGTGCTGTTAGCATCACACAACACATCACAAAGTGTTGTTAGCATCACAAACCACCAACACACAGTGTTGTTAGCATCACACACCACATCGCAAAGTGTTGTCAGCATCACAAACCACAAACGCACAGTGCTGTTAGCATCACACAACACATCACAAAGTGTTGTTAGCATCACAAACCACCAACACACAGTGTTGTTAGCACCACACACCACCAACACAGTGTTTTATATCAATACATTGAAGCTATCAAAGAATATCTGTACAGCATGTAAATACAACGCACTGTTTGTCAGTGTGAGAAGAGTGCTATGACTCAAATGGGAAGACTGGGACTGTGTTATGGAGGGCCATCCACTTCACATTATGTACAAATGAGGTCAAGTCACATTCAAATATATAGCTGTACCAATATACGACACAAATAATAATGCACAACAGCAGTCTGAGAAGCGAGATGTTTGCCTGACAATACAAAGTGTTTTGAAGTGCTATATTAGTTACCTGCACGCCCAGTTCGGCCAATCCTGTGAGTGTGTGTGTCGATGTCACGAGCCACATCGTAGTTCACCACAGTGCGGATGTGAGGGATGTCCAGACCCCGAGCTGTCCACATCCACATCATCACATCGCACCATCACTTACACATGTCTCAATATCCAAAAGCAAATGAATGAATATATTCATGGACTGGTGATGAACACTGTAGCATTTCTGTTCCAATATTCATTTCAAAATACTTTACTGTCTGCTTCAACCAAAACAGAAAATTCTCTTTTGGCTCACTCAAAATGCCTGCCAGCAAATATTAAAGAGAAAAAAGAATGAGTACCTGATACACACTTCCCTGATCACCACACACATCAATCATCATGTAAAAAGAAAAACATTGCTAAAGTCTGCCGTTACTGAATGTTAAAAGATAGGAAGGCAGGTTATGATTTTCCGCGGATAGTGTTTTGTTAGATTTTGTTGACTCCCCCATGTTTAAGAAATGAGTATTGAGTGTATCAGGCGACCAGGTGTAGTGTTTTGGAGATTTAACATGAGATTTGTTGGTAATTTCATTAACTGCTTGCCATAATGAGGAAGTATCTTTATTAGTATTTAACATTTTGTTGAAGTATGCTTGCGAGAATGAGATCTTTTACTTTGTTTCTTTGTTTTTTGTAGTCTGCTTTCTTTTTTTCCTTCTCACGCTGTTTCTTGTTTTTTTTAACATCCTCTGGAAGATGTTCTAAATTTTCTTTCTCTAGTTGTTTAGTTTCACATAGAAAGCGATCACGTTCAGAGAGAGAGAGAGAGGGCGGACAAATAGAGAATAGAAAAAGGGGGAAATGAGAGGGAGAGGGGGAGAAGGACAAAGAGAGAAGAGAAAAAAGGGGAAATGAGAGAGAGGGAGAAGGACAAAGAGAGAAGAGAAAAAGGGGGAAATGAGAGGGGGGGGGGGGGCAGGGAGAAGGACAAAGAGAGAAGAGAAAAAGGGGGAAATGAGAGAGGGGGGGGGGGGGGGGGGAGAAGGACAAAGAGAGAAGAGAAAAAGGGGGAAATGAGAGAGGGGGGGGGGGGGGGAGAAGGACAAAGAGAGAAGAGAAAAAGGGGGAAATGAGAGAGGGGGGGGGGGGGGAAGGACAAAGAGAGAAGAGAAAAAGGGGGAAATGAGAGAGGGGGGGGGGGAGGACAAAGAGAGAATAGAAAATGGGGGAAATGAGAGAGAGAGGGGGAGAAGGACAAAGAGAGAAGAGAAAAAGGGGGAAATGAGAGAGAGGGAGAAGGACAAAGAGAGAAGAGAAAAAGGGGGAAATGAGAGGGGGGGGGAGAAGGACAAAGAGAGAAGAGAAAAAGGGGGAAATGAGACAGAGGGGGAGGAGGACAAAGAGAGAAGAGAAAAAGGGGGAAATGAGAGGGGGGTGGGGGTGAGGAGGACAAAGAAAGAACAGAAAAAGGGGGAAATGAGACAGAGGGGGAGGAGGACAAAGTGGGGTTGAGGGCAGGAGGAAACAGAAACAATCCAGCCAGTATGAAGGAAAAGGAGGAATGGTGGGGGGAGGAGCTGCAACAACAGACTGAATCCATTCCACTGCTGGATCCTTTTAGCTTTTTTTCTTTTTCTTTTTTCTTTTTTAGGTGATTCCATATACACTGACAAATTGGACAAGTCCTTGGGAAAGGCACTTTATCCAATTTACCTCACTGGTGCCAGGTATGACTGGGTACCTGACTTCCTTTGAGAAAGACAATGACAGCGGATGGAGAGGACTCCCCCCCACCCCCTCTCCTTCCCCACCTTCCAAAGCCGACAAAGTAGGATGTGAATTCACTGCCCTGGTGGCCACAAAAGGCTACAGGACCTTTGACCTTTGACCCCCAGCACCCCCCATGTGACCAGGTGTGTTCCCTTACCTGCCACGTCGGTGGCCACCAGGATGGGGAAGTCCTTCCTCTTGAAGGCGGAGATGATGTCGTTCCTCTCCATCTGGCTGATGTCACCATGCAGCAGGCCCACTGCACCCAGTCAGTCAGGATCATCATATCATGGGATATGGATACTTCAGTGCCTATCCTCTGTCACACACCAAGCTCTCAGCATTTTACAAACTTCGGGTCATTGTGCAACAGGCTGCCTACCCTGAGTACAGCCGACTGACAGCTTCCACTGGGCGCTCATCATTCATTTCCTGTGTCATTCAATCACGTTTCAGTCACCCATACACACACACACACTCTCTCTCTCTCTCTCACACACACACACACACAGACATGGAACATTTTACATGTAAGACGGTTTTGTTTATTTACCCTGCCATGTTGGCAGCCGTACTCCATTTTCAGGGGTCAGCATGCTGGATATGTTGTTGTTTCCATAACCCACTGAACACTGAAATGGATGGCTGATCTTTAACATACATATCTGATCTGCATGAGTATACACCCAAAGGGGGTTCAGGCACAAGCAGGTCTTCACTAATGTTGACCTTGAAAACCAGAAAAACCTCCAGCCTTAACCCACCAGGTGTGACATGGATCCAACTCCGGAAAACTCGGGTCAGAATCCAGCACTCTAACCATTACAACTGTCTAATCATCAACAAATAAAGAAACACATTTCCTTTTTCCTTTTGTTTTTTGTTGCTGTTGCAAGACAAAAGTCTGCAAGCATCAGACCCAACATTTTGCCCCAAAGACGTGGAACAGACCCCCTGACAACCTCCACTAAGCTGACTCCCTCCATGCTTTAAATCTTGCCCAACAATTCACCTTTTCTCTCAGCACTGATTTTCATTGTAGTACATCCATCCAAACAGTATATACTACTGTACATGTGGTGCACTGGACTATGTACGCACACTTATGTATGTGTACACTTTGTATGTGTGTGTGTGTCTGTGTGTTTCAATGCTTGTGTGAGGAGGGGGAAGGGTATGTATATATAAGTATGTATGCATTGTATTTATGAGTGAGTATAGTTTGCTTGGTACAATTGGTGAGTATATGTAACACTGATGTATGGTGTTATATATATGTTTTGTAAAGTGAGTATAGTTTGCTTGGTACATTTGGTGTGTATATGTAACACTGATGTATGGTGTTATATATGTGTTTTGTAAAGTGAGTATAGTTTGCTTGGTACATTAGGTGTGTATATGTAACACTGATGTATGGTGTTATATATGTGTTTTGTAAAGTACCAAGAGCAGTTTTCTGGATAGCTTGCTCTTTATCCATTATTCTTATTAGCACTATGATTATTATTGTTGCTATCACTGTTCTAGTTATTCTCATTATGACTTTGTTTAACAGCCAGGTATGATGAGGGTTCAACAATAAAATCTGTACTCCTCTGGATCTCTTTCTGTCTCCCACTCTGTCTGTCTCCTCTCTCTCTTTCTCCACATTTTCTCCACATCATGCACCATCTGTCTCCCTCTCTGTCTCCTCTCTCTCTTTCTCCACATCATGCACCATCTGTCTCCCACTGTGTCTGTCTCCTCTCTCTCTCTCTTTCTCCACATTTTCTCCACATCATGCACCATCTCCTGTCTCCCACTGTGTCTGTCTCCTCTCTCTCTTTCTCCACATTTTCTCCACATCATGCACCATCTGTCTCCCTCTGTGTCTCCTCTCTCTCTTTCTCCACATTTTCTCCACAACATGCACCATCTGTCTCCCACTCTGTCTCCTCTCTCTCTTTCTCCACATTTTCTCCACAACATGCACCATCTGTCTCCCACTGTGTCTCCTCTCTCTCTTTCTCCACATTTTCTCCACAACATGCACCATCTGTCTCCCACTGTGTCTGTCTCCTCTCTCTCTTTCTCCACATTTTCTCCACATCATGCACCATCTGTCTCCCACTGTGTCTGTCTCCTCTCTCTCTTTCTCCACATCATGCACCATCTGTCTCCCTCTGTGTCTCCTCTCTCTCTTTCTCCACATTTTTCTCCACATCATGCACCATCTGTCTCCCTCTGTGTCTCCTCTCTCTCTTTCTCCACATTTTCTCCACATCATGCACCATCTGTGTCCCACTCTGTCTGTCTCCTCTCTCTCTTTCTCCACATTTTCTCCACAACATGCACCATCTGTCTCCCACTGTGTCTCCTCTCTCTCTTTCTCCACATTTTCTCCACAACATGCACCATCTGTCTCCCACTGTGTCTGTCTCCTCTCTCTCTTTCTCCACATTTTCTCCACAACATGCACCATCTGTCTCCCACTCTGTCTCCTCTCTCTCTTTCTCCACATTTTCTCCACATCATGCACCATCTGTCTCCCACTCTGTCTGTCTCCTCTCTCTCTTTCTCCACATTTTCTCCACATCATGCACCATCTGTCTCCCACTGTGTCTCCTCTCTCTCTTTCTCCACATTTTCTCCACAACATGCACCATCTGTCTCCCACTCTGTCTGTCTCCTCTCTCTCTTTCTCCACATTTTCTCCACAACATGCACCATCTGTCTCCCACTGTGTCTGTCTCCTCTCTCTCTTTCTCCACATTTTCTCCACATCATGCACCATCTGTCTCCCACTCTGTCTGTCTCCTCTCTCTCTTTCTCCACAACATGCACCATCTGTCTCCCACTCTGTCTGTCTCCTCTCTCTCTTTCTCCACAACATGCACCATCTGTCTCCCACTCTGTCTGTCTCCTCTCTCTCTTTCTCCACAACATGCACCATCTGTCTCCCACTCTGTCTGTCTCCTCTCTCTTTCTCCACATTTTCTCCACATCATGCACCATCTGTCTCCCACTGTGTCTGTCTCCTCTCTCTCTTTCTCCACATTTTCTCCACATCATGCACCATCTGTCTCCCACTGTGTCTGTCTCCTCTCTCTCTTTCTCCACATTTTCTCCACATCATGCACCATCTGTCTCCCACTCTGTCTGTCTCCTCTCTCTCTTTCTCCACATTTTCTCCACAACATGCACCATCTGTCTCCCACTGTGTCTCCTCTCTCTCTTTCTCCACATTTTCTCCACAACATGCACCATCTGTCTCCCACTCTGTCTGTCTCCTCTCTCTCTTTCTCCACATTTTCTCCACAACATGCACCATCTGTCTCCCACTGTGTCTGTCTCCTCTCTCTCTTTCTCCACATTTTCTCCACAACATGCACCATCTGTCTCCCACTCTGTCTGTCTCCTCTCTCTCTTTCTCCACATTTTCTCCACAACATGCACCATCTGTCTCCCACTCTGTCTGTCTCCTCTCTCTCTTTCTCCACATTTTCTCCACATCATGCACCATCTGTCTCCCACTCTGTCTGTCTCCTCTCTCTCTTTCTCCACATTTTCTCCACATCATGCACCATCTGTCTCCCACTGTGTCTCCTCTCTCTCTTTCTCTTTCTCCACATTTTCTCCACATCATGCACCATCTGTCTCCCACTGTGTCTCCTCTCTCTCTCTCTTTCTCCACATTTTCTCCACAACATGCACCATCTGTCTCCCACTCTGTCTGTCTCCTCTCTCTCTTTCTCCACATTTTCTCCACATCATGCACCATCTGTCTCCCACTCTGTCTCCTCTCTCTCTTTCTCCACATTTTCTCCACATCATGCACCATCTGTCTCCCACTGTGTCTGTCTCCTCTCTCTCTTTCTCCACATTTTCTCCACATCATGCACCATCTGTCTCCCACTGTGTCTGTCTCCTCTCTCTCTTTCTCCACATTTTCTCCACAACATGCACCATCTGTCTCCCACTGTGTCTCCTCTCTCTCTTTCTCCACATTTTCTCCACAACATGCACCATCTGTCTCCCACTCTGTCTCCTCTCTCTCTTTCTCCACATTTTCTCCACAACATGCACCATCTGTCTCCCACTGTGTCTGTCTCCTCTCTCTCTTTCTCCACATCATGCACCATCTCCTGTCTCCCTCTGTGTCTGTCTCCTCTCTCTCTTTCTCCACATTTTCTCCACAACATGCACCATCTCCTGTCTCCCACTGTGTCTGTCTCCTCTCTCTCTTTCTCCACATCATGCACCATCTGTCTCCCACTGTGTCTGTCTCCTCTCTCTCTTTCTCCACATTTTCTCCACAACATGCACCATCTGTCTCCCACTCTGTCTCCTCTCTCTCTTTCTCCACATTTTCTCCACATCATGCACCATCTGTCTCCCACTGTGTCTGTCTCTCTCTCTTTCTTTCTCCACAACATGCACCATCTGTCTCCCACTCTGTCTCCTCTCTCTCTTTCTCCACATTTTCTCCACATCATGCACCATCTGTCTCCCACTGTGTCTGTCTCCTCTCTCTCTTTCTCCACATCATGCACCATCTCCTGTCTCCCTCTGTGTCTGTCTCCTCTCTCTCTCTCTTTCTCCACATTTTCTCCACAACATGCACCATCTGTCTCCCACTCTGTCTCCTCTCTCTCTTTCTCCACATTTTCTCCACAACATGCACCATCTGTCTCCCACTCTGTCTCCTCTCTCTCTTTCTCCACATTTTCTCCACAACATGCACCATCTGTCTCCCACTGTGTCTCCTCTCTCTCTTTCTCCACATTTTCTCCACAACATGCACCATCTGTCTCCCACTCTGTCTCCTCTCTCTCTTTCTCCACATCATGCACCATCTGTCTCCCACTGTGTCTGTCTCCTCTCTCTCTTTCTCCACATTTTCTCCACATCATGCACCATCTGTCTCCCACTCTGTCTCCTCTCTCTCTTTCTCCACATTTTCTCCACAACATGCACCATCTGTCTCCCACTCTGTCTCCTCTCTCTCTTTCTCCACATTTTCTCCACAACATGCACCATCTGTCTCCCACTGTGTCTCCTCTCTCTCTTTCTCCACATTTTCTCCACATCATGCACCATCTCCTGTCTCCCTCTCTGTCTGTCTCCTCTCTCTCTTTCTCCACATTTTCTCCACATCATGCACCATCTGTCTCCCACTCTGTCTCCTCTCTCTCTTTCTCCACATTTTCTCCACATCATGCACCATCTGTCTCCCTCTGTGTCTGTCTCCCCTCTCTCTTTCTCCACATTTTCTCCACATCATGCACCATCTGTCTCCCACTCTGTCTGTCTCCTCTCTCTCTTTCTCCACATTTTCTCCACATCATGCACCATCTGTCTCCCACTGTGTCTGTCTCCTCTCTCTCTTTCTCCACATTTTCTCCACAACATGCACCATCTGTCTCCCACTGTGTCTGTCTCCTCTCTCTCTTTCTCCACATTTTCTCCACATCATGCACCATCTGTCTCCCACTGTGTCTGTCTCCTCTCTCTCTTTCTCCACATTTTCTCCACATCATGCACCATCTGTCTCCCACTCTGTCTGTCTCCTCTCTCTCTTTCTCCACATTTTCTCCACAACATGCACCATCTGTCTCCCACTCTGTCTGTCTCCTCTCTCTCTTTCTCCACATTTTCTCCACAACATGCACCATCTGTCTCCCACTGTGTCTCCTCTCTCTCTTTCTCCACATTTTCTCCACATCATGCACCATCTCGTGTCTCCCACTGTGTCTGTCTCCTCTCTCTCTTTCTCCACATTTTCTCCACATCATGCACCATCTGTCTCCCACTCTGTCTGTCTCCTCTCTCTCTTTCTCCACATTTTCTCCACATCATGCACCATCTGTCTCCCACTGTGTCTGTCTCCTCTCTCTCTTTCTCCACATTTTCTCCACAACATGCACCATCTGTCTCCCACTCTGTCTGTCTCCTCTCTCTCTTTCTCCACATTTTCTCCACAACATGCACCATCTGTCTCCCACTCTGTCTCCTCTCTCTCTTTCTCCACATTTTCTCCACAACATGCACCATCTGTCTCCCACTCTGTCTCCTCTCTCTCTTTCTCCACATTTTCTCCACAACATGCACCATCTGTCTCCCACTCTGTCTCCTCTCTCTCTTTCTCCACATTTTCTCCACAACATGCACCATCTGTCTCCCACTCTGTCTCCTCTCTCTCTTTCTCCACATGTTCTCCACATCATGCACCATCTGTCTCCCACTGTGTCTCCTCTCTCTCTCTCTCTTTCTCCACATTTTCTCCACAACATGCACCATCTGTCTCCCACTCTGTCTCCTCTCTCTCTTTCTCCACATGTTCTCCACATCATGCACCATCTGTCTCCCACTCTGTCTCCTCTCTCTCTTTCTCCACATTTTCTCCACATCATGCACCATCTGTCTCCCACTGTGTCTCCTCTCTCTCTCTCTTTCTCCACATTTTCTCCACAACATGCACCATCTCCTGTCTCCCACTGTGTCTGTCTCCTCTCTCTCTCTCTTTCTCCACATTTTCTCCACATCATGCACCATCTGTCTCCCACTGTGTCTCCTTTCTCTCTCTCTCTCTTTCTCCACATTTTCTCCACATCATGCACCATCTGTCTCCCTCTGTGTCTGTCTCCTCTCTCTCTTTCTCCACATTTTCTCCACATCATGCACCATCTGTCTCCCACTCTGTCTCCTCTCTCTCTTTCTCCACATTTTCTCCACATCATGCACCATCTGTCTCCCACTCTGTCTCCTCTCTCTCTTTCTCCACATTTTCTCCACATCATGCACCATCTGTCTCCCACTCTGTCTGTCTCCTCTCTCTCTTTCTCCACATTTTCTCCACATCATGCACCATCTCAAACAATGTTTGTGTACCACTGTTCATGTAGCCCCTTCCATGATTAATTTGTAATGAATATGAAGCTTTGATATAATGTTTCTTTTTTTCTATTTCCTTCTTGTGATGTTTGTTAATTCATTTCTCTCTCTCTCTCTTTCTTTTTTTCTGAATCTTTTTCTTCTATTCTCTATTTTGAAGGCTGGATAAATTAAAAAAATAAAAATAAAAAAAGCATTGTTGCTTATTCCATTTCCCTCAGAAATAAATTTAAAAATTAAATCATTTTTTCCTATATCTGTGTTTGAAAAAAAAAAAAAAAAAAAAATTCAATTTTGATTATGATCTCTCTCTCTCTTTCTGCCTTCAGTCTGCATCACAGAAGTCCAAACATCCTGCAATGCCATTACCAATCTACAAAAAATAACAGAAGGAATGGAAAAATAAATAACAACAGCTAGAGAAGTATATGAAAACAACAATGAAAAACAGAAATAGAAGAATGAGAAAGCACAAAGAAATATGAGAACCAGCCAATCAAACACACATTCAGAACCACATAAACAGCCAAACACAATACATACGTTTGAAATCACGGGCTCTCAACTGTGTTGCAAGTTCTTCAGAGTTGGCTTTTCTTGTCACAAAGATCAAAACACTGCCCACTGAAAAAATGAACATACATATAAATGATATACTATAATGTGCGATCAATCATGCACACACACACAGACACATACATACACACAAACATATATGAAAAATATATAAAAATCAATGAAAACAAAAAGCAGCAGCAGACGCCTGACCTTTACATAAAGCCAGTGCTGTAATGAAGCCTGGAGAGCATAGTTCAGGTGTGTGTAAAACCTGAACAAAAGTTGACAGTGCAAACCTGGCTGTGTACACTGACCTGAGGTGAACTCCACCAGACGTCATACTTCAGGTGTGTGTAAAACCTGAACGAAAGTTGACAGTGCAAACCTGGCTGTGTACACTGACCTGAGGTGAACTCCACCAGACGTCATACTTCAGGTGTGTGTAAAACCTGAACGAAAGCTGACAGTGCAAACCTGGCTGTGTACACTGACCTGAGGTGAACTCCACCAGACGTCATACTTCAGGTGTGTGTAAAACCTGAACAAAAGTTGACAGTGCAAACCTGGCTGTGTACACTGACCTGAGGTGAACTCCACCAGACGTCATACTTCAGGTGTGTGTAAAACCTGAACGAAAGTTGACAGTGCAAACCTGGCTGTGTACACTGACCTGAGGTGAACTCCACCAGACGTCATACTTCAGGTGTGTGTAAAACCTGAACAAAAGTTGACAGTGCAAACCTGGCTGTGTACACTGACCTGAGGTGAACTCCACCAGACGTCATACTTCAGGTGTGTGTAAAACCTGAACGAAAGTTGACAGTGCAAACCTGGCTGTGTACACTGACCTGAGGTGAACTCCACCAGACGTCATACTTCAGGTGTGTGTAAAACCTGAACGAAAGTTGACAGTGCAAACCTGGCTGTGTACACTGACCTGAGGTGAACTCCACCAGACGTCATACTTCAGGTGTGTGTAAAACCTGAACGAAAGCTGACAGTGCAAACCTGGCTGTGTACACTGACCTGAGGTGAACTCCACCAGACGTCATACTTCAGGTGTGTGTAAAACCTGAACAAAAGTTGACAGTGCAAACCTGGCTGTGTACACTGACCTGAGGTGAACTCCACCAGACGTCATACTTCAGGTGTGTGTAAAACCTGAACGAAAGCTGACAGTGCAAACCTGGCTGTGTACACTGACCTGAGGTGAACTCCACCAGACGTCATACTTCAGGTGTGTGTAAAACCTGAACAAAAGTTGACAGTGCAAACCTGGCTGTGTACACTGACCTGAGGTGAACTCCACCAGACGTCATACTTCAGGTGTGTGTAAAACCTGAACGAAAGTTGACAGTGCAAACCTGGCTGTGTACACTGACCTGAGGTGAACTCCACCAGACGTCATACTTCAGGTGTGTGTAAAACCTGAACAAAAGTTGACAGTGCAAACCTGGCTGTGTACACTGACCTGAGGTGAACTCCACCAGACGTCGCACCAGCCATGTCCACTTGGCCGGGCCATTGCTGGGTAATATCTGCACGAACTGTGTCACGTCTTCGTTGGCCTGCAAATCACAATCATCATCATCATAAGAATGTGTATTCACATTGCCCTTATCTGCCTGGAAATAAGAGGAGAATAATAATAACAATGACAGCAATAACAACAACAATAACAATAGCAATACTGTGCATTTACATAGCACTTACCATGTGGTGGCTTGAAGTGCATGTAACCTAACATCACATATAGCATGAAAAAATACAGGAGCATTAAGATCACTTAAAATACTGTTCTAAAATTGTATGATATCACTGACAACAGACACGTCTGCCCCACATCGCCATCTTCCCACATGCACACACACCTATGGGTGGGGTGTGTAACCGGGGGTAGGTGTATGGGGGTGGGGGCAGTGTAATAGGGGGTGGGTGTGCATGGTGGTGGGGAACTCCTCAGCGTGTGAGGAATGCCGTCAAAACAGTGCCAGATGATGGGGACTCGCAGACAGCACAGAAAAACAACAGAAAAGAGAAAGAGGCAACAATATGTTTCCAAATCAGCGTACCTCTCCCACCTCTCCCTGCACCACCCTGACTGGGTCCACCAGGATGTCTCGGGCCAGCTTCTCCACTCTCTTCCGGAATGTGGCGCTGAACAGCAGGGCTGGAGAACACACACACACACACACACACACACACAGAGCAACAACAGGCACAGTCATTAGTCACACCACCTGCCACACGAACACCTGCCAAGACATTCACTCTGAAAAGGAGGGGGAAGTTTCGGGGCATACTCCCCTGGAGAACAAATTATCAGTGCTTTCCAGGGCTTCTGATAAAGCCTAAGTACAGGTCCTGGATGTACTGAAAATGGACAGGACACAATACACATTCATCAAGTGGGTCCTGGGATGTTGTAAGAATTTCTGAAACCAACACCTAACAACAACAACAAAAATCAAGTATCACGGCGTCAGTCTGATGCTAGGGTCTGCGACAGAGTTGTTTCCCTTGGCCACTTATTGGTCCACACACCTGGATGATAATCAGTGGATGGTATGCCTGTCTTTGTATGTGTGTTGCAAGGCCAATTTGTTAAGAATGTGCTGCAACATAGTGACCCTTTGAAGGCAGTATGGGACTCCCGAGAACTGTGATAAAAGGGCTTCTGGGACCCCCCTGATGTATGTTTTAGCAGAAGCCCTGCTTTCCTGAGGTTATTTCTAAGTTTCCAAGCAGGTCAGGAAAGGTAAAGGAAAGCCACATAAGGTTGTATCACTTGATGTTGTCAACAGGGGGACCACAAGAAAACTGTTCCCTGGATAATGAAGGACAGTAAAAGGGCCACAAGAAAACTGTTCCCTGGATAATAAAGGACAGTAAAAGGGCCACAAGAAAACTGTTCCCTGAATAATAAAAGACAGTAAAAGGGCCACAAGAAAACTGTTCCCTGGATAATAAAGGACAGTAAAAGGGCCACAAGAAAACTGTTCCCTGGATAATAAAGGACAGTAAAAGGGCCACAAGAAGACTGTTCCCTGGATAATAAAGGACAGTAAAAGGGCCACAAGAAAACTGTTCCCTGGATAATAAAGGACAGTAAAAGGGCCACAAGAAAACTGTTCCACGGATAATAAAGGACAGTAAAAGGGCCACAAGAAAACTGTTCCCTGGATAATAAAGGACAGTAAAAGGGCCAAAAGAAAACTGTTCCCTGGATAATAAAGGACAGTAAAAGGGCCACAAGAAAACTGTTCCCTGGATAATAAAGGACAGTAAAAGGACCACAAGAAAACTGTTCCCTGGATAATGAAGGACAGTAAAAGGGCCACAAGAAAACTGTTCCCTGGATAATAAAGGACAGTAGAAGGGCCACAAGAAAACTGTTCCCTGGATAATGAAGGACAGTAAAAGGGCCACAAGAAAACTGTTCCCTGGATAATAAAGGACAGTAAAAGGGCCACAAGAAAACTGTTCCATGGATAATGAAGGACAGTAAAAGGGCCACAAGAAAAACAGAAATATATGTCTGGTTTCACAACACTGTATCTGAAAAGAAAAAAATAAATTTGACAAAAATAAATAAATAAACATATATATTTTTTTTTTCATTGACTAATTGATTGATTTTTTTTTTAATTAAAACTTTTAAAAGATGAAAACCATTCCATGAAGAACTGCTGACAACAAATCCAAAGGCCTAAAAAGCCGAAACAGACAGGTAGAAATAAAAAAAAAGAGAATGCCAGTGTACTTACTCTGTCTGTCAGGACGAACATGGTCAGCAATGGATCGAACCTGAGGCTCTGCAAGTTAAGACAAGCCATTCATCATTCCTGGCACTTGCACTGCATTCCCTATTCATGGAAAATTGTTCAAACGAGGAAATTTTCAAATCATAAGGTGTACAATGAAATGTATCACTGATTCCCAATGTTTTCATGTTTGTGTCTGTGTGTGTGCATGTGCATGCACATGTGTGTGTGTGTGGGTGCTGTACCATAACCAATATACACTACAGCATCTTTAAAATGGGTAACTTGATCTTCTCCACGCATATTCAGGAATGAGGTTAGAACTCAGTCCGTTCGTTTTCATTCTGCCCACTCTTCTCTAAAGTCTACTTCCACTGGTGCTCCCCAAGGTACAGTACTGTCCCCTGTTCTATTTACACTGCACACAAATGACTGCAGAGGCACGGGGGAAACTCCTGTCATAAAATATTCTGATGATTCAGCTATTGAAGATCTGTCCAACTCTGATGCTATCTACTTTAATGAAATCAAAAAGTTCTGCACTTGGTGTGAGGAAAACTATCTGGATCTGAACATATTGAAAACAAAAGAAATGTTGATAGATTTTCGGAAAGACCCCTTGACTGTAGCTAACTTTGTTATAGATGGTCAAACAGTGGAGAGGGTAAATGAATATAAATATCTAGGGACTATCTAAGACAGTATGCTGACTTTTGACAGGAATGTTGATTCCATTCACAAGAAATGCCAATCTAGAATATTTTGTTTGCAGAATATTGGTATAAATTCCAATATTCTTCAAAGTCACTATCGATGTTGCATTGAGTACGTGCTCATAATTTCATTTTTGTGCTGGTATGGAAGTTTGGGAGTGAAAAGTAAGCGTGTTCTGAATGATGTCATGAGTGTGTGCAGTAAGACTGTGGGAATGAAGCAAACTAGTATGCAAGAGCTGTATGAGAAGTGAGTCGTTCACAAAAGTGGACAGATAGCAACTGACGACACCCATATTTTAGCAAAGTACTATGAGCTGCTGCCATCAGGATGACGCTACAGAACTTTTAAACTGAAATCCAGAGCACTGAAGACTTTTATTCCACGTTCAATCCACCTTTTAAATTCTGGAGAATTATATGTGTGTGTGTGTGTGTGTGTGTGTGTGTGTGTGTGTGTGAGTGTATGTGTGCGTGTGCACATGTGCGTGTGTTTCTCTGTGTGTGTGTCACTGTGTGTGTATGCGTGCACGAGCAGGCGCGCATGCGAGAGCGTGTGTGTGTGTATGTGCATGCACGTGCTTTCATGTGAGTTCATGTGAAAGTCCGTGCATGATAGGTTGTACCTTGCTTTAGTCACTGTCTTATTTAGCTTAAACAGGAGTAATAAACATATGTTTCAAATAAAAGTATTTCACATATTAGCTTTAAAATAACTGTAATTAATGATTATCACAACGTAATTATTAACATAAATATATATAAATAAAAGTTAACATCAGGCATATTATTGTATTGAACATTTGTCCTGCATATTACACATTCATCCTACGTATTGCACATTTATAACCACCATCATCATGTGTTTTAATCAAGTAATGTTTAATGTTGTATCTATGTGTGTGTACTGATTGTCTGGTTGTTTTGCTGCACCTGATGCAATTTATCTTGTGAGATAATGAAGTTATTCTTATTTTAATTATAATCAGTGTGCAATATAGTATGTCATGCTCACAATCATATTCAAAATAATGTTTATTTCATTTTATATATTTATGTATTTTTAAATATTGCCTGCAATGTGTGGAATGAAAGTATGAAACAATGTATGTGATATTTTTTACATCTGTGTCTTCGTTATAATCCTAATAACTGTTGTTGTTGTTGTTTTTACAGCGATGGTCTCCATGTTGTTTACTTGTCCATGTTGTGATAATGCACCTGACCAAATTTCTCTAACTGGAGATAATAAAGTTATTCTTATCTTGTCTTAAAATTCACCTGTCTGCATATCGTTAGTCTGATGACCTGAGTGAGTTAGAATTAGCCTCTCCAAGTCTGTATCAAATACAAAACCATCTCTGGGTTTACAACTCTATCACAATGCACAAGAAGTAATCTTGTTAGTGATTCTATACCACATTCTTACATTGACAGAACCAGGGGGAAAAAAAGCCATGATTCAAATTACTTACTTCGTCTTTTCACTTAAAAACAAAGAATAAAAAAGAGAAAGCATTGTTACATATTGATTATTAGATAAAGCAATATCTATTTTGTCTCAAACAGCAATAAAATAAAGCACTGACCATGAATCTAAAATCATATCAGCTTGAAACAATGACTTCCCTGAGTCACATCTATCCTGAGACATGCCTGAAATAAGTTACTGTTAAAAAAAATAATAAATGACTTCTCTGCATTCAATCCATTTCATCTGACACATGTCTGAAAAACATTTCCGTTCAAACTAAATCTGGGTTAAACCCTAGTTTCTCCTGATACAGCCAAAGTGAAGTTTGTATAGTTCTTTGCGACCAATATCTGACACCATTTCACTCACCAAAGCCCAGGTCAAACATTCTGTCAGCCTCGTCAAACACCAAGAATGTCACTCGCTCCAAGTTGACGGCTTTCTTTTTGACAAGGTCGATCAGTCGACCCTGAAAACAGTCGTCATGTTACGGAATGATAGTGAACACACAAGAAGAAACTCTGAAAACATTCTCATGGCAACATATAAACACTTTCACCATCAAGTTTCTGTGTGGAAAACACTCCTCAGTGCCAAATATTTTAGAACTCAGCACTGTCAGTCACATGACTAAGTCTGTGTCAAAACATCACAATGGACTTGTTTACTTCAAACCTGGTCAGGAGGTGTAGGTTAGTCATTATTCTATTGTGCTGGAAAGTCGGCTGAAGCTGTCAAGTTTTGTTACAATTTGAAAAATGGTCCTTTCAAATGACCCCTTGATATCGACTAAAGTTGCCAATGGTGGTGAACTGTCCAGTCGACTTCAGTCACTTAACGGGTGTGAAAGAGCAAAAACAGTTTATTTACAGCTGAAACTAAACAAAATAAAAAGATAAATAAATAACAACAAAAAGAAAGAAACAAAAGAATGTATCTCAAACTGACAACCCAGTGAATGAAAACATTAAACAAATGTAAAGTTATTTAACCCAAATCAATAGTGTAAAATGCTTTTGACAAATAATTTTCTAGGTCTGTATCCAGAGGAAAATAGTTTCAGTTTCAGTAGCTCAAGGAGGCGTCACTGCATTTGGACAAATCCATATACGCTACACCACATCTGCCAAGCAGATGCCTGACCAGCAGCGTAACCCAACGCGCTTAGTCAGGCCTTGAGAGAAAAATAACAACAACGCATATAAAAACCTGAATATAACTCATGTGTGTGTGTGTGTGTGTGTGTGTGTGTGTGTGCGTGTGAGACATACAGACAGACAAAGAGAGAGACAGAGACAGAGAGAGAGCACACATATGATCCATGAAATCAGCCATTCAGATTCAGTTGATTACATTCCACCCACGTATGAACAAGTCCAATACATTGCCGAGACCAAAATGTAAAAACAAAAACACACAACTCAGGAACAAGAACATTACCAACCCACTCCCAAGATAACAAAGTGGCTTAAACAATAACCTAACAACACATCACTAAAACCTACAGAACCTGTAGGTGAGAGATAAAGAGAAAGAAAAAACATACCGGCGTGGCCACGATGATCTCTGCCCCCTCCTGACAGGCTTTGGACTGCTCCCACATGCTACCACCCCCATAGGCACACACCACCTTGATGTTGTACACCTTGCCGAACTTCCTGGCTTCCTGGTAAATCTACAACACCACCACACACACACACCACCTTGATGTTGTACACCTTGCCGAACTTCCTGGCTTCCTGGTAAATCTACAACACCATCACACACACCACCTTGATGTTGTACACCTTGCCATACTTCCTGGTAGATCTACAACACCATCACACACACCACCTTGATGTTGTACACCTTGCCATACTTCCTGGCTTCCTGGTAAATCTACAACACCATCACACACACCACCTTGATGTTGTACACCTTGCCGAACTTCCTGGCTTCCTGGTAAATCTACAACACCATCACACACACCACCTTGATGTTGTACACCTTGCCATACTTCCTGGTAAATCTACAACACCATCACACACACCACCTTGATGTTGTACACCTTGCCATACTTCCTGGTAGATCTACAACACACACACACACACACCACCTTGATGTTGTACACCTTGCCATACTTCCTGGTAGATCTACAACACCATCACACGCACACCACCTTGATGTTGTACACCTTGCCATACTTTCTGCCTTACTGGTAGATCTACAACACCATCACACACACACACCACCTTGATGTTGTACGCCTTGCCATACTTTCTGCCTTACTGGTAGATCTACAACACCATCACACACACACCACCTTGATGTTGTACACCTTGCCATACTTTCTGCCTTACTGGTAGATCTACAACACCATCACACACACACACCACCTTGATGTTGTACACCTTGCCATACTTCCTGGTAGATCTAAAACACCATCACACACACACCACCTTGATGTTGTACACCTTGCCATACTTTCTGCCTTACTGGTAGATCTACAACACCATCACACACACACACCACCTTGATGTTGTACGCCTTGCCATACTTCCTGGTAGATCTAAAACACCATCACACACACACCACCTTGATGTTGTACACCTTGCCATACTTCCTGGTAGATCTACAACACCATCACACACACACCACCTTGATGTTGTACACCTTGCCATACTTCCTGGTAAATCTACAACACCATCACACACACACACCACCTTGATGTTGTACACCTTGCCATACTTCCTGGTAGATCTACAACACCATCACACACAAACACACAACACTTATTTCTTCTTTCTTTTTTTTTTCTTTTTTTATTATTCCAAAGCATTTCCAGACATCCATGACTGTAAGAATCTTGGCTACTGTTCTTGTGACTACACAACAAATGAAAATTCTGTGGCCTTTTATTCTAAATTAACACTTCCCTATAAAATCAATTTTAAAACTAAAAACTGATAAACTGCATTTGTCATAAATGTTTTGGAAGATTCAAAGACCTCAATATTCAAAACAAATTTTCACTGTGTTTGAAGAATATGTGCCTGCATACACACGCACACACACACACCACATACACACACATATTACCTGTTGTGACAACTCTCGAGTAGGAGCCAGGATCAAACCGATAGGCCCATCTCCCGGCTTCAGCTCTCTCTGTGAAAATGAAACAAGTGAGACTTGAGTGGACATTCCCTCACATCACTATTTTCTGTTGCATCACAAGACCTGTCATCGTACAGCTTTCTTCCCAATCCACCTTCAACCCTTTGTCTTCAAACACCTTTATATTCACATGCTTTCAAACTCAATAACTTTTTTTTTTTTAATACTGTCAGTTAATTGCAGCATCATGAAAACTAATCCATCACGTAGCAGCAATGCTATCAATCTTTTCAACCTCTTTTCACTTCTGTTCATTTCCAAACAAAACCTGAAGCACTGGTCAATCAAGGTCAAACTGCAAGATTTTTTTAATTTTTTTCTATTCTCAAAAAGTGTCCTGTTAGCAAAATGAAGCTCTGAATTTAACACTTTAAGAACAGTCATGGTCCAAACTAACATACAGCAATCGCCTAACGAAAACAGTAATGACACTATTGACAGTGATATAGTGCTACCAGTACTAGTAATTATGATGCTAGTAGCAGTACTTATAGCAGCAGCAGCAGCAGCAGCAGCAGCAGCATTATGTTTGTCATTTCAATACCAGCTAGATTACAAGAGGATCCTGATGTCCCGTCACACATTTGCTCTGCAGAAAATGCAGAAAAAAAAGACAATGTGTACAAGCACAAGACAATCATCACCTGGTCCATGATATGGATGAGCAGAGGCCACACGAAGGCTGCTGTTTTTCCACTACCTGTCTTGGCTATGCCAATGATGTCACGCCCCATCATGGCAATGGGAATACCCTGTAAATCATTTGTTGAAACATTCAGAAAATAAGCGTCAGGGTAGTGTGGAGGAGAAAAAAAAAAGAAAAAAAGCAAGGGTGCTGATGTATTATACTGGTACAAATAATGCATAAGTTTTGTTTAGAAATAATCAAATCAACAGTGTAGTTGTTCCTGTCAAAATGTGTGTGATGCCACATCAAGCTGTAGTACACTGTGCTAATAACTGTGCATACATGTAAACACATACATATGTCATTATATGCATGTGTGTGGTGTGTTCCAGTGTGTGTGTGTGTGTGTGTGTGTACATAATGTATAGGTAGATGTCAGCATTTACATGTGTGGGCATGTTCATGTGTTTGTGTGAGCATGTTGATCTGTTTGTGTGTGAAAACAGGAGGCTGACAGGTATGCATAGCCTCCATGCATGCATTCATCCACATCTGTCATCATCCAGGGCATGCACAAGGCACAGACGGATGCTCACACACAGAAAGCTGGAAACAAAACCTATTAACAAAGTAGACAAACACATTTCTTTTTTAAAAGGGAAGTGAAACTGCATTCACTTAATTCCATTACTCATGCAAACCACAATATCAACAAATTTATAGAATGACTAAAAAATACCTGTAAGAAACCATAATCTTCAAATTGGAAGGTCAGCCGTCATTACTGATTATCAATGACCTGTGTGCGCAGAGGCGTCGAAATAAAAAAGAAAAAAGTCTATTATATAAACCTAGTCATAACCTAAGCAGACCTATCTTCCTACCGGAGGGGGTGACAGTCAGAAAGAACATGTCTACATATTCCCTCCCACCGTCACTCGCAGCGTCCATAAAACCAACAACAAAACACACAAAAAGGACAACAGAGCCTGGTCACCTGTGCCTGGATAGGAGTGGGCTGAGTGTACTCCGACTTGCGCACAGAGGTCAGAAGTTTCTCGTCAAACCCAAAGTGACCAAAGCTGCTCACTGGCTTGGGAGGATCAAGACCGGACACCTGGGCACATGGCAGGAAAACAATTCATATTTCTCATTCAGGAACAAATGACACAAACCAACTGCTTCACTCTCAAGGAGGCATCACAGACTTCAGACTGATCCATATACACTACAACACATCTGTTTAAACAGTGTACATCATAATATTATTGATAATGAAATAAATAAAATGAATAAAATCTAAAGAAGTGGATGCCTGACCTACACAGAGTCCAAATGTGTTGCACAGGCTTTGAGAGCCTACCAAGAACTAAGTGAAAACTTTTGAGCGTATTTGTACATAAAAACAGCAAACAAAGATCAAATAAAATATGTATACAGTTCTCTTTTCTGGCACCAGTGGGTCACAGTAAAGTATGTGTAATCAAAATGAAATAACATATATGCAACTAAGTAAACAAATAGGTAAATAAAAAGCAATAGGTGAGTGATCAAAATAAAATAAGTATGAAATTTTGCTTTTCTTTATTTATTCATTCTTTCACTTTCTCAGTTTTAGTTTCGAGGGGGTGTCAAAGCAAGCAGTCTGTTTCAGTTTCCAGGGGGTGTCAAAGCAAGCAGTCTGTCTTAGTTTCCAGGGGGTGTCAAAGCAAGCAGTCTGTTTTAGTTTCCAGGGGGTGTCAAAGCAAGCAGTCTGTTTCAGTTTCCAGGGGGTGTCAAAGCAAGCAGTCTGTTTTAGTTTCCAGGGGGTGTCAAAGCAAGCAGTCTGTTTTAGTTTCCAGGGGGTGTCAAAGCAAGCAGTCTGTTTTAGTTTCCAGGGGGTGTCAAAGCAAGCAGTCTGATCCACATACATCTTCTTTCATGAAATGTTCCAAAGAGAGAAGATGCCTCACCTACTCATAAACCCAATGCCCTAGTCAGGCCTTGAGAGCCTACAAAAAGTGAGTGACTGAGTGTGTGTGGAAGTGTGTGAGTCACTGAGTGTGTGTGGAAGTGTGTGAGTCACTGAGTGTGTGTGGAAGTGTGTGAGTCACTGAGTGTGTGTGGAAGTGTGTGAGTCACTGACTGTGTGTGCGTGCATGAGTGAGTGAGTGGATGAGTGAGTGAGAGTGATTGACTGAGTGAGAGTGTGAGAGAATGCGTGTGAGTGTGCACATATATATGTGTGTGAAAACTGCAAACAAAACGAAATGAAATCAACTGAAAAAAAAATCATTGTATCACTGATCAGGCCACAAGTTAAGTTACCTTGATCCCTAAGGTCCGTCTGAGTTCATCCACCTGCTGCGTGCTCAGTGCCTTGATCTCTTCATGCTCCTCATAAAAGTTGCGCTCAAAGGACTCATAGTCGATGTCAGAGTGATCTATGGGAGGCAGCGGGTCAATGATCTGGTTGGGAGAGATAATTTCATCATTATGTTAATGAATGTGAATCATAATGTTATCATTTCAATCATAAGCTTTACTCATTCTTACACACCATCACTACCCCTGCACACATACACACCTGCCCTGTTGCTACACAGAGAATCAGTTTCACTCACTTTTTTGTTCCTTGTATACTTTCACTTTAATACTGTGAAAGCTTACATTTTGCAACTGACCTAAATCCCCCCCCGCCCCCCCACCCCCCCTCCGCCCCAACAATTTTTTTTTTAAATCCACAAATAAGCAGTGACAATCAAATTCTGCATGTGCTCTCTGAAAAGATAATGCCCTCATTACGATAGTGAATAAACCTGTAGACAAGCATACACGTGCACACGCACACATACACACTCTCTCTCTCTATAAAACAAAAATATGACACTCTCTGAAAAGTTAATGTACTGATTATCATAATAAACTCACACACGCACACACAGACACACACTCAAAAACCAAAATATGACACTCATTGCAACCATCTGAAATGCAAGCAGCAGCAAAACCAATCAGAGAAACAAAGCACCATGAGTACCTTGCTGCGCTCCCCTGGGATGGGATTGCCATCGCTGTCATACTGAATGTCGTCTTCCTCGTCAGCAATCACCCCGGCGTTGGGGTTTTCCTCCATGTACCTCAAGTACTCCTCCATCTCGTCCTCCTTGTCGATGTCGTCACGCACACCTCTGGAACACACACACACACACACAAAAGGAGTACAAACACTCATTCTGACTGGTTTTTACCTATTCTTTTTTTTTTTCTTTTTTTTCTTTTTTTATACATGACTGCAGGTAAATTTTTCATTCCCTCATTCTTGTCTATGTGTTTTCCATTCATAATTCCAACTGCTCCCCAGGGTCAATGTCTATGATGCTGTAGAACAAACTGCACACAGACGCACGCATAAACATGCGTGCGCACGCACAAACAGTGACACACACATATATACAGTCACACAATAAAATACATGTGTAAACATTAAAACAGATTCAGCATATTTCCAAGGAATTCATCAAACAAGCCCAACTGCACATCAACATTTTTAAATACCACGTTTTAAATACCACTTATCTGTGGAATTCACCACACACACACACTCATTCACTCACTCTCCCCCCCCTCTTTCTCTCTCCCCTTACTTCCCCCTCCCGCATACTTTACACTTCCACTCTCTCTCTTCTCACACATGTTGGTGAGACTTTTTTTCACTAGCCACTTATGACTTATTAGCAATAGATAAACAAAAAACAAAATACTTACTTCTCTGCCTTCTTCTTTCCATCGTCAGTGGCTTCAACTTCCTTTGCTTCCGTGATCTCTTTCTGTCAGTAATTGATACAGTGCTGCATGTAATGCAAGTTTCAGTTTTACAATGCAATGTGATATTGCTAACAATCATTTTCGAGTTCCAAACAAATTATGATTTTTGTTCCAAGTATATACTATAGTACACACACACACACACACACACACATATATATATATATATATATATATATATATATATATATTAAACTGAATTTAAATTATGCTGAGACAATTACATAGACAGATACTACAGCTGTTGATTTTTTTTTGTTTGGTTTGGTTTTTAAGCCACAACTGACACTACTCAGTCACTAGTTTATACTGTTTTACTTTTACTGTGTTTTAGTTTCAGTTTCTTGGAAGCATCAAAGCTTGTGCACTGATCCATAAACCCTTCTGTGCAATGTCAGTATTACCACTGCTGCTTTAAAAAAAAAAAAAAAAAAAAGGAAAGAGAAAAATGCCTGAGTGAAATATCCCTGAGTGATGAACATATTCCGTGTGCATGTTAATGTATGGTATGTGTGCATGTTCTTATGGACACGAACACAGCCAATCTGTATTTGGTTTTCTGTGTACCTGTTCGTTTAGTTTACTCTGTACCTGTTCAATCTCACTTCCACCAACAGAGGTGCGTGAAATACTGACAGGATGACACAGCACCTTCATCAACCTACACACACACACACACACACACACACACACACACCACACACATCTCAAGCTTACTTCCAGTCCAGCCATGTAAGCATCCAGAGCATCTTCTGAATCATCGGTGTCATTGCCTTGGTCCCCGGGGCTGCCTGGAGCTGGCTGATAGGCCATCTTGCTAACGGGCTCCTCATCTTCGTCATCCTCAAAGTATCTGCAACAGTCTCTCAGTTAACCACTGGACTCGCAGTTAAAATGAGAAAGTCCACTTAAAGACCCCAAAGACTTTTATGGCCATCAGGGAAGTGGATTCATTGTGTGTCAAGGCCTCAGCATAGGAAAGCATCACCCAATCCTCTCCTGCCATTCTAAACTTCAACAACTCACGTACCCTTTCTCACCTGGGTGGAGTGAGGAAAATCAGAGTAAAACACCTTTCCCAAGGACACAACCCATGGCGAAATGATCCTGGTACCCTGACCACTGGTGAACACCGCATCAGAAGTGACCACTGGTGAACACCACATCAGAAGTCCAACGCCTAACTGGTTCTGCCGTGGCATCCCAGATTCCCCGTGCAAGTTGTCATTTTTGCTTGAAAATCACCAACCTCATAAAGCAAAACTCACAAAAATTCAAATAATGCTCAACAATGAGACTAGGGGTACTTTATAGGGGTTTTTTGTTTGTTTTTATGGGGGAAACAAATCAAGTCTGTATTTTATGGGTGAAAATGATACTGAAATATTTCCAAGTATGTACTGGACAAACAAGCGAGTGCAATTATCATGCTGTTTGCCTCCATTATCATGCTCTTCTAGATCTACACACATGAAAGGGGCAATTGAATGCATTCAAAAATGATTGACTGGAGCAAGAGACCTTAACCTATAATGTATATGAATCAGTTTTGTCATAAAAACATTTTTCCTAAATCAACTGTACTACATAATACAGCCTACTGCAGTATTGGCATGCCAGAACATGTTCTCAATCAGATAAACACATCATTTTATAAGTTTCTTTGGCTAAGAAAACACAGAAACTGCAGGGCTTTTGAAAAAGTAAAGAGAAAAGTTAATGGAATCTGACTGGAGAAGTGGTGGTTTGAACATGATAACAAAACTACAAAAACTTTTGTATTTACAGTGGGCTGAAAGACTATTTATTGCAAAGAAAAAGAATTGGAGTTAAATACCTAAATGTCACAAGATAATACTTAATGGCTTTATAATTATCTGTAAACAAAAGAAAATAACATACATTTATGTCACAGAAAATACTGTAACAGAATTTTGGAAAGTTGTTAAACATATTTTTTTTACACACTGGAAAAACTAAAAAGAGACCAGACTGGCAAGTATCAACCAAGCAATTTCCTTGCCCAGTTATTGTACTACAACAATTCAATTAGAATTTAGATTTATACAAATAAATGTTTTGTATTTTCAGAGCTGGAAGGAAAAAGGTATAGAAAATGTGAAAGATTTAGTCCACACATCAGAAATAGATTGCTTAGCTTTGAACTTGAAGAGAGAGAAAATGTCCTTTGGGAAGGAAATGCAAACTTTTACAATTCAAAAAGTCAATATCTGAATACAAGGCATTGTGAAATGCTATTCTAAATTCATGACTGGGGTGGATTCAGCATGGATAAATTGTAAGAGACACCAATGACCCTGTCACTTGTGATGCAATTCAGTTACAAAACACTTGAATGCTATTAAAACAAAGCAGTTTTATAAAGAAAATACTGGAACTTCGCGGAAGAAAACAAAATCACAAATACAAGATTATGAGTGACCCTATGTTCATGACTTTTGACAAAGAATGTAAAATTTCGAATCAAACCAGGTTTGGCTGTTAGTGTTACGAAAACAAGAAACGAAAGAAATATGGTTGCATGAACTACAGTGGAAGATTAACCACAATATTTATCCCACTAATATTCTCCTCCGAAAAAAGAAAGTTACTGAAACCAATAAATGTGATTACTGTGCCACTGACAATGATTTTGTGGTACATTTCTTTTATTCATGTCCACAAGTACATATGTATTCATTTTCGAAACATTTACTGATTTAGAAACTCTTGCATTCTTAAAAAAACTGGAACTAGGCTTTAAATCTGTCTTTAACAGATGTTCTGTTTGGTGTTCAAAGCTCAATGAAATATATACTCTTTCTAAAAAAAAAATCAGCTGCAATGGGAATTTGACTATCACTCTCATCAGGATCTAAATCAAATGAATCATCAACTGATGACTTAACTGTTGGAGATTTATCTAGACAGAATAGGCAACAAGTGAACAACACACTTCTCCTAACTGCTGTCGAAATTGACATTTTGGCTATAGGCTCAGCCACCTGTTGGCAGTATAGACATTCCAGCTATACTATACTCTATAGGCTCAACCAACCAACAGGAGAATTGAATCATTAATTCCAAATTGATCAAAACACCTACCTCACTACCATATTTTCATAGTTACTACAGTTACTGTTTGGCGGCAAATCAAACAAAATTTGATTTCCAGCCACCTCACCTGCACAGTGCACAGTGGCAGCTATTCTGACACTTTACAACTCTTTGCTTTACAAAACGCAAAGTGTAGCAGCAAAATTTGGCCAAAACATGCTGCAAAATTGCTTTAAAAACCCCACAAGTAGTGAAGTACAAGAAATTTTTCATTTACAAAGTTTTGGTAACCAATCAAACTATTTATTATCATTATATATTCAATTACCCCTGAAAATCCCAGTACACCATGGTTAAAACCATGTTCTCAACTTTTAACCAAAAAGACAAATATGAAATTATGTAATGACTGTGCACATTAACAGTACTGTGCTATAAAACAAGTGCAAGAAATGGAAAAGCAAAATGGGAGACAAGTCCCATTCATGAATCCCAATGCCTCAGTTCACTGCATTGCCAAAAAAGTTAACACTCAAAAGTTTTATAATATTCTTTTTTAAAGAACAAAAAAAAAAAACAAGCAAAAAACGAGTGCGTAAGAGCGTGCGCATGAACATTACACAATGTGATAGCACTGCAAAATTCCTACTTGGCACAAATGTATTTAACAATCCACTCTTTTTCCTTCATACGCAGAACACAACCTGTTCTATGAATAATATCACCGGGTCTAGATGAGAGGAGAGTTGATTACTTACTCTTCTTCGCTCCGGACACGACGCTTGCCCAAATTGGTGTGATAACCCAATGTGCGGCCCGGAGCTCCAAACTTGTATGTGCCAGTACTCCCCATTCCCATTGACATGGCAGCGAATCCAGATGCCGGTGTCAATGGCTGGGATGCCTGAGACGATGAACTGGAACCAGAACTTTGTGAAGACTTCACAAAGCCAAAGCCTTCGAACCCGAAACCTTTAGCCTTTCCATCTCCACCTCTGTGGAACATTTTCGTTCAAGGCCAACAAACACTCTGGTTACTAAGCTTGTCGTTCTAGCGGAGAGAATGTCAGAAGCTAAACAAACAAATGCAGCTGTCCTTGACTCAAAAATATTTATTTTCCACGACTTATTCTTCTTGTTAGATGCAACCGCATTCTGTGAATCAAAAAACCGGAAGTGTATGTTGCTAACATTTCCACTTTCCAGACAGGAAAGAGGTCTAGCTGGGACTATCAATCGTCTCCCTTTGAGCAAAACGTTTTTGTTTGGTTTTTCTCCCTCTTTTATTTTTTTAATTTTTTTTTTAATTACTAATAATATGAATGAATAAACAAAAAGCGCATGTGTAAGTACTTTGAGGGAACACAACGTCAACTGGTTTCAGTGCTTTCTTTTATAATCTGAAAGTAAACTGATTTTACACAAACTGTCGTGTGTTTGCCGCAGCGGCGCTAAAGCCGCGTCTGCCGGTAAGTGCGTTGGCTTCTGCTCCCATTAATATTCCTTAATATATAAATATATAATTTTAACTAAAAGGCGGGTGTGGTTAGCGTATATCGATCAGTCCACACGATCTAACACCTTGAAACTCAACCGAAACTCCACCGATCTGTGGAGACTGACTTACCCCATTCCCCCATACTGAGACCGTCGCACTCATACACGGCCTTAAAAATTGTGGGTCCGAATGCCATGATCTGAGTACTTTCAGTCTATTGTGAATTATCGATGCTAGGTCGCCAAGAAGCCACACACCGCAGCGGTGATCCTGCACAGCTGCACAGTAGCTTCATAACAGGCGATTCGCGGCCTTTTTCTCAGCCGCGGTTTTGTGTTGCGTAAGGCACCTATATATTATATATATGAAATGGTATCAATATTCAATTTTGAGGAATGAAGTTCTCCTGAAAAAAACAACAACAACCGCTGTGTGTGTGCGTGTGAGAGAGAGAGAGAGAGAGAGAGAGAGAGAGAGAGAGAGACTGTCAGTGTAGTGTGTGTGTCAGTGTCACAGTGTGTGTGTGTGTGTGACTGTTATCTGACAGACACAAGCAACCTTAAAAACACACACTGATGATTTGCCACAGGAGTAAAAACTTGAGTCAGTTGGAGGGGTGGCACGTGTGGCTATCATGCAACTTGATTTCCAGACAAGTGGGGGACAGGGGTGGGAGGTGAGCTCTACAGTGATAAACGTTACACTGACCAGCAGGGGGGAGGGGGGGGGAGAGTACAGTAGTAAGAGGGAGGCTTTGGTTGGGTGGGATAAAGGGTTTGCCATCATCCACGGCAGGCTGTTTCAGTGATATTACACCTCAGTCAGTTGCTGCCAAACCCGTCCTTGTGCCAGCAGTCCATAGAAAGCTGTTAATACCAGATCACCATGAGGCGACACACCAGAGGAGGCCCTGTACTGCAGACTAGTAAATCTGAGGGCCTGGGTTCGATCCCAGTATTGGCGCCTGTCGTGTAAAGGGTAGAGATCAGCCACCGACTGATTCCCGGCAGGTCAACATATAACTGAAAGTATTATGCCGACCTTCTACAGTGCCTCACTCTCCAGCCATGTGTATATGCACATGCAGAATACCAAAAGTACATGTTCCAGATCCCATAATCCATACAAATGTTTGGTGGGTAAGGGAAACACAAACTCATACACCTGTATCCTGACAATGATTATCATCTCTCTCTCTCTCTCTCTCTCTCTCTCTCTCTCTCTCTCTCTCTTCTCGGAGCACACAAATGCATTGGGTTTTACTTTTATTCCATATTTTTTTGTCTGGTACTTTCCTTGGTATTGGATCTTCTCACTGCAAAAGTAAAAAACAATGCAAACAATGAGTATGCATTAGTGAAGACTCGGAAACAACAACAACAACAAAAAATTTAAGGCGCGATTGAAAATAACTGCGACATAAAGCTCCTTTTCTAATTAAAAAAAAAACATTAACAAAAAAAACACCTCCAAATTTTTAGTGAATAATTTTCAACTTTCCAAGTAAAATTCACAATTAGCAGCACATCATGTTTTCTTCCCACAGTCTGCCCAGTACAAACGTGATGCATGATACGTACACAAGAAACTAAAAAGAACTGAAGGAATTAAGCTGAGATATATCTCCTTTCCACAGTCTTCACAAAATGTGTTCACTGCATCTCTCTCTCTCTCTCTCTCTCTGTGTGTGTGTGTGTGTGTGTGTGTGTGTGAGTGTGTGTGTGTGTGTGTGTGTGTGTTGAGAGAGAGAGAGAGAGAGAGAGAGAGAGAGAGATCCAATATGCCTCAGTTCACATTAGCAATAAATTCTTATTATATTGTTACAGTGTGTCAGGCGCCTATGGTGGAAGCGTGGGATTTTCCCAGCTGTGGTACAAGGAGAGAGTGGATTGTGCACCTACCCTCTGCCTGTTGTCCTTCCCCTTCCTTCTTCACCTTCTACCCCTGCCCCCACCTTTAACCTGACTATAAACACTTTCCAGAAGACACACAAAATTGATTCACTGGACATGTAACATTTCCTGAGTCCACATTAACCAACATTTTTTCATACTTTTAATCTTTCCATTGTCACCATTCACAGATCACCCACATGCAAATGACAACTTCCCACTCTCTACATAAATGTTATCTGCTAAAAATACATTGCTTTATATAATATTGTGAAACCAGTAACTTCACGAAATCCCTGAGACTTTTAGTTACATTGTGAAATCACTGAGACTACCACAGATTTCATGAAATCACCGAAATTCCTAGTGATTTCATGAATTCTCCAAGCACATTCGTCAGTTATTTCATGAAGTAACTGAAGTCCACATGCACAATCAAACCTCATATAAATCATTAGAAATCTGCCAATAACTACTTTGAGTCCTTTTGTTATGCTCAGGGTTTTTCAAGGAGGCATCACTGAGTTCAGACAAATCCATATAAGGTACACCACATCCATTAGGGAGATGCCTGACTACAAGCATAAGCCAACATGCTAGTCAGGTCTTGAATGCATGCATATGATACTTGTGTACCTATCAGAGTGGATTCTTCCTACATGCTTTTGCCACAAAACAACACTTAAGCGCCATGGGGTCTATTTCAGTGCGCCATGAACGTGATGCACACGGGACCTTAGTTTATTGTCTCACCCGAATGACTGAACACTCAATTTGATTTTCCACTCCAACTTGGGAGAAAGGGTGAGACCAGTACTCAATCCCAGACCCTCACAGACACTGTACTGGCAGACAGGCATCTTAACCAGTCTGTCACCTTAGGGTGAGACCAGTACTCAATCCCAGACCCTGACAGACACTCTACTGGCAGACAGACATCTTAACCAGTCTGTCACCTTAGGGTGAGACCAGTACTCAATCCCAGACCCTGACAGACACTGTACTGGCAGACATCTTAAGCAGTCTGTCACCTTAGGGTGAGACCAGTACTCAATCCCAGACCCTGACAGACACTGTACTGGCAGACAGACATCTTAACCAGTCTGTCACCTTAGGGTGAGACCAGTACTCAATCTCAGACCCTCACAGACACTGTACTGGCAGACATCTTAACCAGTCTGTCACCTTAGGGTGAGACCAGTACTCAATCTCAGACCCTCACAGACACTGTACTGGCAGACAGACATCTTAACCAGTCTGTCACCTTAGGGTGAGACCAGTACTCAATCCCAGACCCTCACAGACACTGTACTGGCAGACAGACATCTTAAGCAGTCTGTCACCTTAGGGTGAGACCAGTACTCAATCCCAGACCCTCACAGACACTGTACTGGCAGACAGACATCTTAACCAGTCTGTCACCTTAGGGTGAGACCAGTACTCAATCCCAGACCCTCACAGACACTGTACTGGCAGACAGACATCTTAACCAGTCTGTCACCTTAGGGTGAGACCAGTACTCAATCTCAGACCCTCACAGACACTGTACTGGCAGACAGACATCTTAACCAGTCTGTCACCTTAGGGTGAGACCAGTACTCAATCCCAGACCCTCACAGACACTGTACTGGCAGACATCTTAACCAGTCTGTCACCTTAGGGTGAGACCAGTACTCAATCCCAGACCCTCACAGACACTGTACTGGCAGACAGGCATCTTAAGCAGTCTGTCACCTTAGGGTGAGACCAGTACTCAATCCCAGACCCTGACAGACACTGTACTGGCAGACAGGCATCTTAAGCAGTCTGTCACCTTTCTCCTTATTTTGCTCAACAAACATCAAGGAAAGGTTACCAGAATAATGGAACACCAAGGAAAGGTCAGAATGATACCACACTGATGTTCGGCCATATCTTCTTCAGTTCTCTAATTACAGTGGCAGTGAATTCAGCTCCGTTATCACTTTAAGAACGACATTGGCTCCAAGAAGAAGAAAGGTGTCCATGGACTGGTATGCAACTTTTGCACATTTTGATATGAAGAGCCGCAGAATGCAAAACTTAGGTGATCTAGAAAATAACACGACCCATTTGCAGCAGTAATGTTATATTGTTTATATATCAGTGACATCCACCTGGCCTCTGGGTGAGAACTCGATCCCTTGATCCTTACTCAGGTTGGGATCCAACACAGCTCTCTTTGTTAAGGGCCATGACTCGATCCTTCCATCCTTACTCAGGTTGGGATCCAACACAGCTCTCTTTGTTAAGGGCCATGACTCGATCCTTCCACCCTTACTCAGGTTGGGATCCTACACAGCTCCCTTTGTTAAGGGCTATAACTCGATCCTTCCATCCTTACTCAGGTTGGGATCCAACACAGCTCTCTTTGTTAAGGGCTATAACTCGATCCTTCCATCCTTACTCAGGTTGGGATCCTACACAGCTCCCTTTGTTAAGGGCTATAACTCGATCCTTCCATCCTTACTCAGGTTGGGATCCAACACAGCTCTCTTTGTTAAGGGCCATGACTCGATCCTTCCACCCTTACTCAGGTTGGGATCCAACACAGCTCTCTTTGTTAAGGGCTATAACTCGATCCTTCCATCCTTACTCAGGTTGGGATCCAACACAGCTCTCTTTGTTAAGGGCCATGACTCGATCCTTCCATCCTTACTCAGGTTGGGATCCTACACAGCTCCCTTTGTTAAGGGCTATAACTCGATCCTTCCATCCTTACTCAGGTTGGGATCCAACACAGCTATCTTTGTTAAGGGCTATAACTCGATCCTTCCATCCTTACTCAGGTTGGGATCCTACACAGCTCCCTTTGTTAAGGGCTATAACTCGATCCTTCCATCCTTACTCAGGTTGGGATCCTACACAGCTCTCTTTGTTAAGGGCTATAACTCGATCCTTCCATCCTTACTCAGGTTGGGATCCTACACAGCTCTCTTTGTTAAGGGCTATAACTCGATCCTTCCATCCTTACTCAGGTTGGGATCCAACACAGCTCTCTTTGTTAAGGGCCATGACTCGATCCTTCCATCCTTACTCAGGTTGGGATCCTACACAGCTCTCTTTGTTAAGGGCCATGACTCGATCCTTCCATCCTTACTCAGGTTGGGATCCTACACAGCTCTCTTTGTTAAGGGCCATGACTCGATCCTTCCATCCTTACTCAGGTTGGGATCCTACACAGCTCTCTTTGTTAAGGGCCATGACTCGATCCTTCCATCCTTACTCAGGTTGGGATCCTACACAGCTCTCTTTGTTAAGGGCTATAACTCGATCCTTCCATCCTTACTCAGGTTGGGATCCAACACAGCTCTCTTTGTTAAGGGCTATAACTCGATCCTTCCATCCTTACTCAGGTTGGGATCCAACACAGCTCTCTTTGTTAAGGGCCATAACTCGATCCTTCCATCCTTACTCAGGTTGGGATCCAACACAGCTCCCTTTGTTAAGGGCTATTTATATTTCTTTCTCATGAAGACCATAATGAATGAGTCATCATGTGAAGCCAAGTCACATGTAGCGACCACTTGTCACTGAATGTCAGAATGATATCTATTCAAAGCGAGGTGCTTCCATGGAGGAGAAAGAAAACAAACAAACAAACAAACAAAAAACAAACAAACACACATAACGGATACAGGTCTATCTCCTCCTCTCCCCCCCACCCCCACCCAACACCCCCGCCCCCCCTCTCCCTCTCCCTTCCCCTCGAGTCAGTTTAAAACAGTTACACAGATTCACTGAAGCAAGCTAGCAAATTTGTATTCAATGAGTGATAAAATTTCAGTGCTTTCATGAAATCTCTGATGGCCATGATGGTTACTAAAATGAAAACATTCAGGGGTTGTTTCATTCAATTACTGGTTTCACAATCTTACAGTAACATATAGAGGACACATTCCAAATAAGGAGGCAATTAAAAATCTGCAATGAAAGCAACATGCCAACAAATAGGTATCACACAATCAAGTTCTTCTTGAAACACACAAGAAGCATGTGGGAAAAAGAAGTGCAAAAAAGACATGCACAGTAGAGAATGGAGACAAACACACAACTGAACTGCAAGATTTGGGTCAAGAAAAGGAAGGCCAAGCAAAAACCAAGATATGAGAAACTATAATACTTTCTCTTTTATGGCAGCTCTATCAGAAATCAAGAAAAATGATCACTTTATAGTTCCAGAATTGTGGGCGTCACCGTCCTAAAGACAACACTCTGTTCTATCGCGGGGTGAGTTAAAAGGAAGGTGGTAGTATGGTTAAGACACTCATCTGCCAATACTGTGTCCATGGGGTCTGGGTTCAATTCCCGCTTTCGCCCTTTCTCTCAAGTATGACTGGAAAAGTCAAACTGAGCGTCTAGTAATTCAGATGAGACGATAAACCGAGGTCCCGTGTGCAGCATGCACTTAGCGCACTGAAAAAGAACCCACGGCAACAAAAGAGTTCCTTGTCTTCTGGCTAAATTCTGTTGAAGAAATCCCTTCTGACAGGTACAGAAGCACTCAAGGCCTGAATGAGCGCTTTGGGTTCTGCTGCTGTCCGGCACATTATATCTAGCAGATTATGCTGTAGCGTATATATGGATTTGTCCGAACACAGAAATGCCTCCAGAAACTGGTGAGTCAATGAAGACAGTGCACAGATCCTCTTTTTCTTTCTTTAGAACAAAAAACAACACAGGACAACAAAACAAGTCCAAACACGGATTTTAAAAAAAAAGAAAAAAGCATGCAGTCGTCAAGCAAATCAATAACCAAGCCAAAATGTGGCTTGCCATGCTATAACTTGTCTTCACTTTCCTTGGCCTTTGGAGCGGAACGGCCTTTGGGGACATAGCCTTTACTTGTACGATCCTGCATCACCTTTGATGCCTCATGTAATCGCTCCACGAAATCCAGGACTCCTGTAAGTAATCCCAAGCAAGACGTCAGCACCGGCTCCTATCACTACTGTCCCCTTTCTGCTGTCATGAACACTAATGCACATGGTGTTGACCTTAACAGCAGAGGGGCACATTCTTAACCTGACCTCAAACAAGGTATTACTGAATCACTTCTCTGAAATGGCTGGGAATTCTAGGTCTGACCTGTCTGTCCTGAACACAGCATCCTGTGTCCTATATTGTGCATTATGAACAATAAGTCATTAATGAGATGGAAACCTGTGTGGCTGATGTCAAGGTGTGGATGGACAGAAACAAACTAAAACTTAACGGAGAGAAAACCGAGCTCTTAGCTGTAGGAGACCGAGCTCGTCTCTATGAAATAAAAAAAAGGGCCCAGTCACTCTCGGCACTTCCACAGTTACATTTCAAACATCAGCTAAATACCTAGGTGTACATACTGATCAGACCTTGACCATGGCTGACCACATTACATCCCTGTGTCGCTCACGCAATTTTCATCTTCGCAGACTAGCCTCAGTCAGACCATACTTAACGGAGAAAAACATGACTCAGTTGGTTTCCTCTTTTGTCCTGTCCAGACTAGATTACTGACAATTCTACCTTAGCAGGTTTACAATCTTCCTCTCTTATTGGACTACAGAAAGTACAGAACAATGCTGCACGACTTGTCCTAGCAAAAAAGAAATCTGATCATGTCACACCTCTCTTGCATCAGTTACACTGGCTTCCTATAGAGTCTCGCACTCATTATAAACTAGCGACATTTGCCTTCCGACATTTTGATGAATCTCTTCCCCCGTATCTCTCCTCTGTGCTGGAAACGTACGAACCATGTAGAACGCTAAGATCAGTTCTGAACTGTTACTTAAAGTCCCAAGAACTAATTTAAAATGTGCAGGGGAAAGGTCTTTTAGGGCTCAAGTACCCCAAATTTGGAATTCTTTGCCATCATCCCTCAGAAATGCTCCTGATCTCCAGACCTTCAAGTCAGATCTGAAAACGCACCTTTTCTGTAAACATTTCTGTACTCAGCACGATGGATAATCCAAAGTCTGTTCGCCACATGGAGTTTTATGCTAGAGATACTCATACTCACGTAATCCTGTTTTAGTGCAGTTGATATATTTAATGCGTCTGGGCGCGCGCGCGCGTGTGCATGTGTGTGTGTGTGTGTGTGTGTGCGCGCGCGCGCGAGTGTGAGTGTGAGTGTGCGCGTGCATGTATGTGTGTGTCTAAAAAATGTGTTTTTAAGGAATGTATTTCTTTTTAATCTAAGCATTATTTAGTTGATATTTTTATTGTTTGGTGGATCATGCTTTTTTTTTTTTTTAAATTCTGTGAACGCATTGGATTGAGCTGTTGTAATGTTTTATGTTATGTTTATAACTGGCTCGATGATGTAAGGCGCTTTGAGCAGCATTAGTACTTGATATCGCGCCATAGAAATGTTATGAATTATTTTATTATTATTATTACTTTTGTTTTTCCTGAACTTCTATCCATATAAGATAGGTTCATCTACTGTATGGCTGAAATATGACAATACACTGTTTTAAATCAGAATCATATCAAGGCTGATTTGGAGCCTGGAACTGAGTATGGTGATCATTGTTCGTAGTTCATGGCAAAGAAAACAATCAAACGTTCCCATGAATCAGAATGAACCCTGCTGACAAACACCTTACTCGGGTGAAGCGGAGGTTGGGGTGGACACAACGGATTACAGAAGAGGCAGACTGACAGAACAGACATGAAAGTGTATGGCGTTACAGAGCTCTGATTATGACAGGCATCAACACTACATCAGTCCACATGGCTGAAGCAACAACAGCGAACAACCCATCAGTGCTCACGAAACAGGGTCTTACAAGTACTTGACACTAACTGTGTGGCACCAAGAGGTTCACGTGTCTGCCTCACTGGTGCTGGTAAAGCATTCCTGCTGGACGGGCTCTGACAGGAAGACCAGACTGACAACACCAAGGCCACACACTTTGTACTCACTGGTTGTTGCTTAAAAAATATTTACTCTTGTTTTTTTTTTTCCCAAAGTATTATCATTATTATCGTTATCATTATAATTAGTCATTCGGATGAGACGATAAACCGAGATCCCGCATGCACTGAGCATGTATTTAGCGCACGTAAAAGAACCAACGGCAACAAAAGGGTTGTCCCTGGCAACATTCTGTAGAAAAGTCCGCTTCGATAGGGAAACAAATAAAATTGCAAGCAGGAAAGAGAGAAAAAAAAAAAAAGAGAGAGAGAGAGGGGGGGAGTGGGGAGGGGGGTGTGCTGGGTGGTTGGGGTGGAGTGGGGGGGGGGGGGGTGACGCTCTCAGTGTAGCGACGCGATCTCCCTGGCGAGAGCAGCCCGGATTTGGCACAGAGAAATATGTTGTGACAAAAGAGTAATACAATATAATACAATTATTATGATTGTTAGTATCATTATTTCTATTGTTGATGGTTTCACCATTAAAATTTTAGCAGACATGACCAAATGAGCTAAAAGAGAGATATCATTTTGCCTCATCACTTGACGTGCGCTGTGGACGCCCCAACAGCTGACGTGCTGCTTCCTGCCCACACAGGCTCCATGTTGTGCTGTCAGCAAGTTGCAGACCAAACCACTGACAGTGGGCTCTGTACTCACCGGAGCTGGCCAGCCAGTTGTAGGCAATGGTAGGTATCTGTGACTGGGGGTCATCAAAGTAGGTCAGGTAGAACCCGAAACCGTTCTGGGGACAGCGGGGAACAGAAAAATTAGAATGTCCCGTCATTATCTCGCTCATTTCCAGGAAAATATTTGTCATTCTTATTGTCATACATAAATCAGCAAAGAAATCCTATCCATCAGGATTGCTGCAGAGAACAGCGGCACCAAAAATGTAAGACAGTTATACAAAACCTCTCACTGCTAATGTCTTTACAAAACCTCTCACTGCTAATGTCTTTACAAAACCTCTCACTGCTAATGACTTTACAAAACCTCTCACTGCTAATGTCTTTACAAAACCTCTCACTGCTAATGACTTTACAGTCACATTTATCATCTGTCCCTTTGCTTGTTTCCTTCTACAATGAATACATTGGATTTTTTTTAAAGTACAGTATGTTTACTTTTCTAACAGCTGCTCTCGCATCGTTGGACGCCTGAGGCAATCAGATCGATCCTACATTGTGCGGTCCTCAGCCAGTCTGCTGCACTCAGCACATCATCTGTCCCCAGGTCTGGGAGGGATCTTGTTTGTATGTGTGATAACAAGAAGAAAACAATGGAAAACAACAACAAACGCTCCTATAAGTTCATCTTCTTTATTTTCAAAATATTCCCCCGGCCTGGTTTCAGATTACTGCTTGAAAAGCCTCATGCTGCTGCTGGGTGTTTGGTTTACCACTTTTACCTGTTTCCAGTTTGAAACACATTTATAAAGATTTGTTTGGATTTCCGATTTCACGTTATTATACGTGTTCACGTTGTTGTTGTTTCATCCCTAGTCAGTACTAGTGGAGTGTTCCAATGTGACAGCTTTTCATCCCTAGACAGTACTAGTGGAGTGTTCCATTGTGACAGCTTTTCATCCCTAGACAGTACTAGTGGAATGTTGTATTGTGACAGCTTTTCATCCCTAGACAGTACAAGTGGAATGTTGTATTGTGACAGCTTTTCATGCCTAGACAGTACTAGTGAAATGTTGTATTGTGACAGCTCTTCATCCCTAGACAGTACTAGTGGAGTGTTGTATTGTGACAGCTCTTCATCCCTAGACAGTACTAGTGGAATGTTGTATTGTGACAGCTCTTCATCCCTAGACAGTACGAGTGGAGTGTTGTATTGTGACAGCTTTTCATCCCTAGACAGTACTAATGGAATGTTGTATTGTGACAGCTCTTCATCCCTAGTCAGTACTAGTGGAGTGTTCCATTGTGACAGCTTTTCATCCCTAGACAGTACTAGTGGAATGTTGTATTGTGACAGCTCTTCATCCCTAGACAGTGCTAGTGGAATGTTGTATTGTGACAGCTCTTCATCCCTAGACATTATTGGTGGAATAATGTATTGTGACAGCTCTTCATCCCTAGACAGTACTAGTGGAGTGTTGTATTGTGACAGCTCTTCATTCCTAGACATTATTGGTGGAATAATGTATTGTGGCAGCTCTTCATTCCTGGACATTATTGGTGGAATAATGTACTGTGACAGCTCTTCATTCCTAGACAGTGCTAGTGGAATGTTGTATTGTGACAGCTCTTCATTCCTGGACATTATTGGTGGAATAATGTACTGTGACAGCTCTTCATTCCTGGACATTATTGGTGGAATAATGTATTGTGACAGCTCTTCATCCCTAGACATTATTGGTGGAATAATGTATTGTGACAGCTCTTCATCCCTAGACATTATTGGTGGAATAATGTATTGTGACAGCTCTTCATCCCTAGACATTATTGGTGGAATAATGTATTGTGACAGCTCTTCATTCCTAGACATTGGTGGAATAATGTATTGTGACAGCTCTTCATCCCTAGACATTATTGGTGGAATAATGTATTGTGACAGCTCTTCATTCCTAGACATTATTGGTGGAATAATGTATTGTGACAGCTCTTCATTCCTAGACATTGGTGGAATAATGTATTGTGACAGCTCTTCATCCCTAGACATTATTGGTGGAATAATGTATTGTGGCAGCTCTTCATCCCTAGACATTATTGGTGGAATAATGTATTGTGACAGCTCTTCATCCCTAGACATTATTGGTGGAGTGTTGTATTGTGACAGCTCTTCATCCCTAGACATTATTGGAGGAATAATGTATTGTGACAGCTCTTCATCCCTAGACAGTACTAGTGGAGTGTTGTATTGTGACAGCTCTTCATTCCTAGACATTGGTGGAATAATGTATTGTGACAGCTCTTCATTCCTAGACATTATTGGTGGAATGTTGTATTGTGACAGCTCTTCATTCCTGGACATTATTGGTGGAATAATGTATTGTGACAGCTCTTCATTCCTAGACATTATTGGTGGAATAATGTATTGTGACAGCTCTTCATTCCTAGACATTATTGGTGGAGTGCTGTATTGTGACAGCTCTTCATTCCTAGACATTATTGGTGGAATAATGTATTGTGACAGCTCTTCATCCCTGGACAGTACTAGTGGAGTGTTGTATTGTGACAGCTCTTCATTCCTAGACATTATTGGTGGAATAATGTATTGTGGCAGCTCTTCATCCCTAGACATTATTGGTGGAATAATGTATTGTGGCAGCTCTTCATCCCTAGACATTATTGGAGGAATGATGTATTGTGGCAGCTTACCTCATCGAAGGTGGTGTTGGGGATGACGACTAACTGTGACTCGTACTGTTTGACTCGCACAATGTTGGGTACTTCTGGACACTTGGGGTGGACGACAGCTCTTGCTCGAATCACCATTTTGTTGATCTCATGGTTGACCTTCATTGTTGATCACCATTAAAAAAAAACAAATATGTATTACACATATCAATAACAGTACAGAACATTTTGTATAGTATAAACAATGACTTCATTTGTATATACACACATACTGATTACGATTTTTGAGTGCTATACTTTTACGATTTTATGAATGCAAAACGTTATTTTATCTTATGCTATCTTGTCGCCCACAAGCAAATTTTTCTTGGTAGCTTTCTGTGGACATTAAATTGATTTCCTTGACTGATTGATTAGATATATGCTCTGATAAGAAATAGCTCATCATTACCATGTCACTTTAGGGTATGCAAAACTTTCAGACCTAGACACAGCCACCGCTGTGCTCCTGCTTTTAAATGCCATAATTCATGGCGCATTCATAACTGTGCTGTTCAGTAACAATCATTCCTTAGTAAAGATATTGCCATTCGGGGCTGCCAAAGTCCCCGGTGTGATGGTAACGTGACACCGCGGGACCCCACCCCTGAAGCTGACAAAAAATGTTTACATACCCAGTAACAGTGCAGGTATCACCGATGTTTCATTGTTCTGCAGATCTCAGTGTTACCCCCCCCCCCCCCCCCCTTTTTCTTTTTTAAATGGCACATTAACACACACAATAAAGAACAATAGTTCCTGCAAACATAAAAATCTCGCAACGGAGATGAATCTCTTACTTGGGTTCTAGATCCCAGATCTAAATAACATGTACCAACTGCGGCTATCAAGTGTATCACCTCATCATCGGCCGATGTCATTCCAGCACACACACAAAAAAGCGTTGTCGAATGTTGCGGGTTTTGTTGCACAAAGCGTTGTTAAATGTTGCGGGTTTTGTTGCATAAAGTGATGTCAAATGTTGCGGGTTTTGTTGCATAAAGTGATGTCAAATGTTGCGGGTTTTGTTGCATAAAGTGATGAATGACCCAAGTGGCTCGTGCGTGTTCCTGGTTAAAAGTGGGTTGCGTCTGAAGATCGCATCTGTACATCGGACCATGGGAACATCGGTACGCTCCCGAGCACAGGAGTGAATCATCTTTTGTTTGTCTGTCCGTTGTTTTTCATTCCAAGCGCGTTGTTTCTTTTCTTTTCTTTCTTTTTTTAATTCAAAGCGCGCGCTTTTTTTTTGCTTTTTTTTCTTTTTCTTTTCTTCCAAATAAATCGGCAGTGGTGTCACAATTGATGGCGACATCCCCTTCACTCTTCCGCATTTTCTCTCCGGATTTGCACAGGTCTCAGAATGGCCTCTGTGGGACCTTTCTGCAGTAGTAACGCCCAACTGACAGACGTTATTCAATAAAGATTTTTTTTTAATTTTTTTTTAATGAAATGAAAAAGCCCATTTACTCGTTTTCGCGTAGCTCTCACATCGCTGTAAATCAGTATTACAGAGTATCAGGTGCCTGTGGCTGAAATATCGAAATTAGTGTAAATGTGTGTCACGTGCTTATGGCTGTAATGTGGGATCTACGTCAGTGTTACAGTGTCAGGTACCCATGGCTGTAATGTGGGATCTACATCAGTGTTACAGTGTGTCAGGTGCCTGTAATGTGGGATCTACATCAGTGTTACAGTGTGTCAGGTACCTATGGCTTTAATGTGGGATCTATATCAGTGTTACAGTGTGTCAGGTGCCTGTAATGTGGGATCTACATCAGTGTTACAGTGTGTCAGGTGCCTGTAATGTGGGATCTACATCAGTGTTACAGTGTGTCAGGTACCTACGGCTGTAATGTGGGATCTATATCAGTGTTACAGTGTGTCAGGTGCCTGTAATGTGGGATCTATATCAGTGTTACAGTGTGTCACGTACCTATGGCTGTAATGTGGATCTATATCAGTGCTACAGTGTCACGTACCTATGGCTGTAATGTGGGATCTATATCAGTGCTACAGTGTCACGTACCTATGGCTGTAATGTGGGATCTACATCAGTGTTACAGTGTCAGGTACCTGTAATGTGGGATCTACATCAGTGTTACAGTGTGTCAGGTACCTATGGCTGTAATGTGGGATCTACATCAGTGTTACAGTGTGTCAGGTACCTATGGCTGTAATGTGGGATCTACATCAGTGTTACAGTGTGTCAGGTACCTATGACTATAATGTGGGATCTACATCAGTGTTACAGTGTGTCAGGTACCTATGGCTGTAATGTGGGATCTACATCAGTGTTACAGTGTGTCAGGTACCTATGACTATAATGTGGGGTCTACATCCGTGTTACAGTGTGTCAGGTACCTATGGCTGTAATGTGGGGTCTACATCAGTGTTACAGTGTGTCAGGTGCCTGTAATGTGGGGTCTACATCAGTGTTACAGTGTGTCAGGTACCTATGACTATAATGTGGGGTCTACATCCGTGTTACAGTGTGTCAGGTACCTATGGCTGTAATGTGGGGTCTACATCAGTGTTACAGTGTGTCAGGTACCTATGACTATAATGTGGGATCTACATCAGTGTTAGTGTGTCAGGTACCTACGGCTGTAATGTGGGATCTATATCAGTTAGTGTGTCAGGTACCTATGGCTGTAATGTGGGATCTACATCAGTGTTAGTATGTCAGGTACCTATGGCTGTAATGTGGGATCTATATCAGTGCTAGTGTGTCAGGTGTCTATGGCTGTAATGTGGGATGTAAATCAGTGTCACAGTGTCAGGTGCCTGTGGCTGTAATGTGGGATGTAAATCAGTGTTAGTGTCAGGTGGCTGTGGCTGTAATGTGGGATCCATATCAGTGTTACAGTGTTTCAGGTGCCTGTGGCTGTAATGTGGGATGTAAATCAGTGTTACAGTGTCAGGTGCCTGTGGCTGTAATGTGGGATGTAAATCAGTGTTACAGTGTCAGGTGCCTGTGGCTGTAATGTGGGATGTAAATCAGTGTCACAGTGTCAGGTGCCTGTGGCTGTAATGTGGGATGTAAATCAGTGTTAGTGTCAGGTGGCTGTGGCTGTAATGTGGGATCCATATCAGTGTTACAGTGTTTCAGGTGCCTGTGGCTGTAATGTGGGATGTAAATCAGTGTTAGTGTCAGGTGCCTGTGGCTGTAATGTGGGATGTAAATCAGTGTTACAGTGTGCCAGGTGCCTGTGGCTGAAATGTGGGATGTAAATCAGTGTTACAGTGTCAGGTGCCTGTGGCTGTAACGTGGAATCTACAGACCACACTGCGACTTGTGTACCCTCCACCTCCGCCCATCCTATTTCCCCCCTCCCCCCTCTTTTCACTCTTTGGCCGGTGGACAGTTGACGGAGTGCTGATGGCCAGTTCCCCGAGAAAACCAGGGTTGAAGCAACAGGCTTAGAGATGTGGTCAGAATGTTCTCTCTGCTCACTGCCCGATATATCTCTTCTCCTCCCCCGCCCCATTCAATCCCCATTCAATTGGTCAATTGGTCACAGATCAATCCAGGAGGCCCTGATTGTGTATTTGAACGACTGGTTCATTAGTTTGCCTGGGTGAGTATATGGAAGGGGATAAAACTGGTTCAGTGGTTGACACTTATGATCGGGAAGGCCTGGGTTTGAATCTAACTAGCACAGGGTGAGTGTGAGGGAGAAGATCGAACTGGTTCAGTAGTGGACACATTATTAGGATTCCATCCTGTTCCTTGATAATGAGAAAGCTGAACAACCTGGCTGAAGGCGGCACTGCGGAGGGCAGATCTGTTAACGTTGGGCCGTGTGCTGCATCGTTTGAGTGAACACCAGGAAAAGAACACACCATGGTTCTGTTTGTGGTGTGAGGGCAGTGACAGCGTGCACCTGTCCTCTGCTTGCCACCCTTCCCACTCCTGCCTACCCAACCCTCTTACCAGTACAAACCACACACATCTGGTAAAGTTCTGACTTTAGGAGGTCCTACCCAGCCCTCTTACCAGTACAAACCACACACATCTGGTAAAGTTCTGACTTTAGGAGGTCCTAGCCACCACACACATCTGGTAAAGTTCTGACTTTAGGAGGTCCTAGCCACCACACACATCTGGTAAAGTTCTGACTCTAGGAGGTCCTAGCCACCACACACATCTGGTAAAGTTCTGACTTTAGGAGGTCCTACCCACCACACACATCTGGTAAAGTTCTGACTTTAGGAGGTCCTACCCACCACACACATCTGGTAAAGTTCTGACTTTAGGAGGTCCTACCCAGCCCTCTCACCAGTACAAACCACACACATCTGGTAAAGTTCTGACTTTAGGAGGTCCTACCCAGCCCTCTCACCAGTACAAACCACACACATCTGGTAAAGTTCTGACTTTAGGAGGTCCTACCCAGCCCTCTCACCAGTACAAACCACACACATCTGGTAAAGTTCTGACTTTAGGAGGTCCTACCCAGCCCTCTTACCAGTACAAACCACACACATCTGGTACAGTTCTGACTTTAGGAGGTCCTACCCAGCCCTCTTACCAGTACAAACCACACACATCTGGTAAAGTTCTGACTTTAGGAGGTTTTAAAACAAAAGGATAACCTCCCCCCAACTGATCTTTTGAAACATCAAAGATGCAATGAAAGTAACTAAAGCATAAAGTGAAATAACAGCAAAAAACAAAACGAAAACAAAAACAGAAAAAGCCCTCACACGCCGTAGATAGACGGAATAAAAATAAGAATAACAATAAGAAAAACTTCATTATCTCCAACTGGAGAAATGTGGAAAGAAAATGCAACAAAAAACGTACAATGCCTCTGCGAACAAAGCAGTAGTCTCTTGGATGCATTGGGTACTGAAAACAAAGGTAAGGAGTAGACATGCTGTATCGTCTATCTTGAAGTAAATTGATATTCAGTTTGTGTTTTGATGTATGAGTTAATTTATATCAAAGGAAATAATTTGCGACACCAACGTATTCGTATAACTTAAAACTCTTGTCCTGAGATGGTTTCATGTATTTTTACAAAACAGATTTCAGTGTGTGTGTGTGGGGGGGGAGGGGGGGGGGGAGTCGGGGAGGGGGGGAGCGGGGGGAGAGGGGGACATGTGCATTTGTTTGTTTAACTGTGCGAACATGAGTATATTCAAATGTGTATATTCATGCATGTGTTGAACTGTGCACATGCACACACACCTGTGTGCATGTATGCACAAAAAGGCTACGTGTATGATTTCAGCACATATCTTCTTCTTCTTCTGCGTTCGTGGGCTGCAACTCCCACGTTCACTCGTATGCACACGAGTGGGCTTTTACGTGTATGACCGTTTTTACCCCCCGCCATGTAGGCAGCCATACTCCGTTTTCGGGGGTGTGCATGCTGGGTATGTTCTTGTTTCCATAACCGACCGAACGCTGACATGGATTATAGGATCTTTAACCTGCGTATTTGATCTTCTGCTTGCAAATACACACGAAGGGGGTTCAGGCACTAGCAGGTCTGCACATATGTTGACCTGGGAGATCGTAAAAATCTCCACCCTTCACCCACCAGACGCCGTCACCGTGATTCGAACCCGGGACCCTCAGATTGACAGCACATATCAATAATTATTTATGTAACTGTCATTGATACATTTCTCCCCATTTCTTTTACTTTATATAAGTTTTGTTACAATCACTGTAGACCTAATAAAAATTACTATTTTCATTTATTGCTGACACTCTTTTATCTCTTACCTTTGAAATACTGCACAACAGATTGAATTGTTACATTCTACAAATATTGCACAACAGATGAAATGCTACATTCTATTACACACCAACAACACATCAGCCAAATAATAATCTCTCTGACTGATCGCCCTCTCCGGGCCGCCCATTTTGTTGACACACACTCGTCACTCCACTCACGGGGTATTTGTAGACCCAGTGGATGACTTCACTGTTACTATCGTCATCAGTGTCGATGATATCAACTCGAATGGAGTGCGGGTCCCACCCACTCCAGAACTTGAGGTCCATCTGCAAAATTCCTGAAACCTATTCATTTCATCGCCACAATTCAGAAATTGCTGGATATGCCTCCCTCCCTGCCAGCTTTTTTTTTTTTTTTTTTTTTTTTTTTTTCCAAAGGTCAGGCTCTTCTTTTGTGAGTCGTCCTTGACTTTCTTTCAAACTGGAAACAGTTATGATCATTTTAAGTTCTGTGTTCTTGATAGATAATGAAATGTTCCTGAGGTAGGGTATAATGCTATGGCCATTTACATCTGAAGACGAAACAAGTATCTTTTATCTATCATACTTTTCAGCTTTGTTCAACAAATATGAACAGAAAGTGTTTGTGTATACGTGTGAGAAAAAAACGACGGACACATTTTCAGTGTTTGTTCATTCTTTAAATCTTATATATATATATATATATATATATATATATATATATATATATATATATATATATATGTATGTATGTATGTATTTATCTATTATTTATTCACTTTTTTTTCAAGGCCTGACTAAGCGCGTTGGGTTACGCTGCTGGTCAGGCATCTGCTTGACAGATGTGGTGTAGCGTATATGGATTTGTCCGAACGCAGTGACGCCTCCTTGAGCTACTGAAACTGAAACTGATCTTAAAATCAACGTCTTTTCACTTCAAGTTTATGAAAGTTTGTTTGTTGTTTGGGTTTTTTGTTTGTTTGTTTGTTTGTTCGTTGTGTGTGTGTGTGTGTGTGTGTGTGTGTGTGTGTGTGTGTGTGTGTGTGTGTGTGTGTGTGTATGTGTGTGTTTACGATGTGGTGTGTCAGAGTGTGTCAGCGTGTCGGTGTCACTGTGCTGTCCAGTGGGCACTGACTCCAACTCTGTGTCTAATCATGGTTAATCTGAATAGAGCAGACACTTTAGTGGAGATTGGGTGAATATTGATAATCATACTACTACTACTACTATTTTTACTACTACTTATGATGATGATGATGATGATGATGACGATGATGATGGTGATGATGATGATGATGATGATGATGGTGATGATGATGATGATGACGATGATGATGATGATGGTGATGATGATGATGGTGACGACGACAGTGAACACATGTTCAGTGCTTTTTGACTCACTGTGTAAACAAAGTAAGTCTATGTATTAACCCGGTGTTCGGTTGTGTGTGTGTGTGTGTGTGTGTGTGTGTGTGTGTGTGTCCATGGTAAACTTTAACATTGCCATTTTCTCTGGAAATACTTTGCCAGTTGACACCAAATTTGGCATAAAAATAGGAAAAATTCAGTTCTTTCCAGTCATCTTGTTTAAAACAATATTGCACTTCTGGGATGGGCACCAAAAAATTTAAAAAAAGAAGCCAAATTATATGCAAACTTAATTTACTGTTATATTCATAAGGTCGCCATTTTGTTTTAAGTTGTTGACCTGACCGTTCAATCCTATATTCAATCAACAATATGCGATAACATGTGATGGAAAGTTGGAGAAGGAGACCGTTAAATATTCATTCAGAGAAAGATTTGTGAACGCCTCATCACTTACTGGATTATGCCCCAAACTGCCATAAAAATATCAACAAAATCAGTTCGAATTAACAGTCAAGAATGATAAACTATGAGAGTTAATACCCTTGATGAAACGTAAAAATTTCCAGTCTGGACTTTTCTCAAAATGAAGTCCTTTTCACTTCATACGACGTTTATAAGTACTTGTACTTGGCTCTACATGTTATTAGTTTATCAAAATACTCAATTTTCATATCAACTTTAAAACTAGAATTAACATAAATGAGAAACTAAATCGACCGTATCGAACATTCCCGGCGGGTGTAACTAAACTTGTACATCTATCTAGATCCAGTGAAAACGGCTAAATGTTGTAGTGTGATTGCCACGTCTCCTTTACCGCGGACATTAAAAGAATTTTTAATTGCCCTTAAAGATTTTTTGAATGCCCAAAATACACCAGAACAATATGATTTAAACAGCGTTCTCACTGCGAATACCGCAATCGATTTATCGCCCTTTAAAGAAGCATGTTTAAATGTTAAATTTTTTAACGTCAGTTAAGGAGCCACCATGGTGTATTGGGTAAGACAGTTTCTTCTCGCCAGAACACGGGGAGCTTTATAATAGCAAATACAGAACACATTTTAACGATTAGATTTCTTTTTCTTAAGTGTATCACAAGCGAGTCTGAAGGCCTTGCCTCTCTTGTTCTCACATACAGCTCAAAAGACTTTAATCCATGTAGAAAACCTCATTCATTGTAAATGACAAAATCACACACATTGCTGTATTAGAATACAACTACTACTGGTACTAACTAAACTTTGTATAGCGCCCTTTCTCTCCAAGAACTCAGGGATCTTTACATGAAAGAAAATACTCGTACAACTCAAAATGATATGAACCACTCGTGACCATTCACTCCCTCTCTCTTCTCACCACTCCCTCCCCCATCCTCCCTTGCCTCATTCTTCATTCATGCAAAGAAGCAGGAAACCAAGAGAGTTGGGACTTTGTGTGTACAGCAACAGGCAGAGAGTCCAACTGACGGATAGGACGTGGAGCGTTGTTGGGACTTTGTGTGTACAGCAACAGGCAGAGAGTCCAACTGACGGATAGGACGTGGAGCGTTGTTGGGACTTTGTGTGTACAGCAACAGGCAGAGAGTCCAACTGACGGATAGGACGTGGAGCGTTGTTGGGACTTTGTGTGTACAGCAACAGGCAGAGAGTCCAACTGACGGATAGGACGTGAGCGTTGTTGGGACTTTGTGTGTATAGCAACAGGCAGAGAGTCCAACTGATGGATAGGACGTGCAGCGTTGTTGGGACTTTGTGAGAACAGCAACAGGCAGAGAGTCCAACTGACGGATAGGACGTGGAGCGTTGTTGGGACTTTGTGTACAGCAACAGGCAGAGAGTCCAACTGACGGATAGGACGTGGAGTGTTGTTGGGACTTTGTGTGTACAGCAACAGGCAGAGAGTCCAACTGACGGATAGGACGTGGAGCGTTGTTGGGACTTTGTGTGTACAGCAACAGGCAGAGAGTCCAACTGACGGATAGGACGTGGAGCGTTGTTGGGACTTTGTGTACAGCAACAGGCAGAGAGTCCAACTGACGGATAGGACGTGGAGCGTTGTTGGGACTTTGTGTGTACAGCAACAGGCAGAGAGTCCAACTGATGGATAGGACGTGGAGCGTTGTTGGGACTTTGTGAGAACAGCAACAGGCAGAGAGTCCAACTGACGGATAGGACGTGAGCGTTGTTGGGACTTTGTGTGTACAGCAACAGGCAGAGAGTCCAACTGACGGATAGGACGTGGAGCGTTGTTGGGACTTTGTGTGTACAGCAACAGGCAGAGAGTCCAACTGACGGATAGGACGTGGAGCGTTGTTGGGACTTTGTGTGTACAGCAACAGGCAGAGAGTCCAACTGACGGATAGGACGTGGAGCGTTGTTGGGACTTTGTGTGTACAGCAACAGGCAGAGAGTCCAACTGACGGATAGGACGTGGAGCGTTGTTGGGACTTTGTGTGTACAGCAACAGGCAGAGAGTCCAACTGACGGATAGGACGTGGAGCGTTGTTGGGACTTTGTGTGTACAGCAACAGGCAGAGAGTCCAACTGATGGATAGGACGTGGAGCGTTGTTGGGACTTTGTGTGTACAGCAACAGGCAGAGAGTCCAACTGACGGATAGGACGTGGAGTGTTGTTGGGACTTTGTGTGTACAGCAACAGGCAGAGAGTCCAACTGACGGATAGGACGTGGAGCGTTGTTGGGACTTTGTGTGTACAGCAACAGGCAGAGAGTCCAACTGACGGATAGGACGTGGAGCGTTGTTTTAGATATGAGGAGCAGCAAAGAGGAAAAAGCATTCGCTATTGGTTGACACAAGGAATTTTCATAAGGTCAGAGGAGAGCGGAGAGTTCTCAAAAAAGATAGGTGTGGAAAGAAGAATAGGTAGCAGAGACATGCAAGTTTGTAACTAATTCTCGCTTCAACCAGTAACCAGTGCAAAATATGGAGGTGAGGAGAATTGTGATCAGTATGTGGGACTCAGAGAGTCACACAGGTAGCATTGTTCATTTTGTTTTGACGTTGTTTTAATCTGTTGTAAATTATGGTGACAACCTATAATAACAGAACTACAACAGTCGATTGATAAAGTACAAAACCATGTACACACACACACACACACACACACATGTGCGCAAACACACACAACGCACAAATGGTGGCACATATCCACACGCAAATGAACAGGTTTCACTCCCATTTTCTCTCACACTACATTACCTCTGTGTCATAAAATGCTCTTGGCTTTATGTCAGTGAATGAGCCATAGACTGCAACAAGAAAAACATTATTGATGAGTGACAATGATAATTCATAATAATAGTAAACATAATAATAACACTTCAAACAGAAATCAACAATTGGTGCAGCCATACATTCACAGACCCAATGTTAGAAATACCAGTTTTCAATCCAAGCTTTTCTCTGAGATATTTTAATGAAACTCAGTGCATAAAAATACCAAATGCGCACTTCTTCAGATTTAAATCATCTTAATTGTAATAATATTCTAAATCCCCATGTTCATACCCCCCTATCCCCCCACCCCCACGCCCCCTCAAAACAAAACAAACAAACAAACAAACAAAACCATGTTACAACCAGCAATGTGAGCCAAGGAAACACTGGTGACATTTACAATGCCTACCTCTGTACTCAAACAGACCGAAATCCTTCATGAAGCGGCGCCAGACTTTGATATGGGGCCGATTCACAAACATTTCCCAGCCTTCAGCAGCAGATATTGCCTGTTGTTTTACAGAATTGACAGCATCATCTGCCAGACTTTTCATCAGTTCCATCTCCGACAGAGCACTGGCAATTTGAACAAGAAAAACACCATCTGTAATCTTATTTGATAAATCTGTGGACATCATTTCCACCACTTCATGCGACACTTTTCTTTTTTTTTTCTTTTTTTTTGCCGGTTTAGCTTGCAAAAAGAACTTTAAACAAAACGAATTTAAAGAAAATGATAAAATAAAATGTAAAAATTTAATTAAAAAAAAAAAAAAGAGGCATGGGAGCATACTCTGAACCTTTGCAGTTGGATCAAGATCAAGGTCCAATGAATCTTTTCATTGTTTCAACATCTATTTCTATCCAAAATGGTGGACATACAAAAGATTTTTTTAATTTTTTTTATCAGTTTTAATATCAATCATCTGTCTTTAATGTGTATACGGTCAAAGAATGTTAAAGTAAGTTTAATTCAGATTCACAGTAAAGCCAGTTACATGAAGATAGAATTACATAGTGATGCTGCAATTACACTTTGTAAACTCATTTAACATCCAGATCTAAACTGCCTCCTAAAGGTCTTACCTCAGTAGTTCTGTATTTGACACACCATCTCGTTCCCAATTAAACATACTTGTTGCAGAAAGTAAAACAAGAATCTTGGAGTTCCTACAATGACGCAAGAAGCTGGCATCCAAAACGTGATGCAAAAATGTTTCCCCATAAAGCCTTCGGTACCAAGACACTATTTGGCATGCTCTCCAGACTCGCTGACCAGCAATGACGCTAAACTGACGGATGAGCAACAAAGCGCTTTTTCGATTCTTGGCTGTGTTGCTAGTTTCGGTGGCTTGTTTTGCTTTTGCCTTTGGTCTTCCACACCCAGACGCGATGTTGGTGATTTTTCCTCGACAGATGAGCGGATTTAAAACTTTGTTTGTATGGACAAGATACTGATTCCACGCAATTCTCAACAGTGTGCACACACTCTCACTTGTCATTGCTTTTTCTTCTCTCTCTCTTTGAAAGTGAGAACGGTTTCACAACGATGGAGGCAAGATTTGTTGACAACTGACTGTTGTTGATTCAGTTGGCCCTTCCCCCACTTGGTTCCTCATCTGTCGTGCATGACCTTGACATGAAACAACTTCCGGTGTATTTGGTTTGCTCCTCGTTGTGAAAAGAAAAAAAAGTTGCCCATACAGAAGGATATTGACTGCGTTCAAACAAAACACGGCGGTTGGACCACTGGGCTGTATACAAGCGTTTGCCTTCCTTTTGTGGCCCTAAAACTAAGTGGCCATGCTCGACACGGCCAAAATGGCAACGAACAGACGGGAAAATGACGCAACGCTGCCACTCTTAGATCTAATTATTCCTGGAAAGCGCGCTTGTTGTGTGAAGTGTGTGTGAGTGTGTGTGTGTGTGTGTGTGTGTTTGCCGTTCCGTTTAGGGTGAGGCCAGGGCACATTTGTTTGTTGGTTAAGGATTACACCGCGCATGGTGTCTATGTGTCTGTTGCACCTGCAATCCCCCCCCCCCTTCACACACACACACACCACCACCACAACTCACCACATCACCCGCCTCCAGTCATTTGCCTTCTGCGTATATTTCACTTTATTCTCACGTGTACGCTATTGTATTTCCGAGTCACCGTTTCAGGTTTATGTTTTATACAATGTACGCAGGCACTCAAGGCCTGATAAGCGCGTTCGGCTTAGACAAAGATTAGGCATTTGCTCACAGTCCCCCCCCCCCCCCCCCCCCCCCCATGTGGTGTGGCTGCCGCTTTGACACCTTAAAACTGAAACTTCTGACTTGCACGTGGTCAGGGCACATGGTTGCTTCCCTTTACTCATTCGCCACACAGGCCGTGTGGCCAGCGTAATTGGGGGCAATAGACTGAACATTTTGATGTGCTGTTTTTCTTTGCTTTTCCAAACTTGGTAGTAACACGACCGACATAAACATTTTTTGTTTTGTTTTTTGTTGTTGTTTTTTTTTTTTTTTTTTTTTTTTTAATTTTCATACTACATATCTACACACACACACACACCACCACCACCACCACCACCATAGTTTTCAATTTCACAGTATTTTTAGAAATTAGTGTCACATACTATCTTTTAAAGGATAACTTTCTCGATCTTACCGTGGAGAAAACAAACGAAATGATTCTGGATACAGTGAAAGGGACAAACACACAGGCAAAATCCAGTTATGATTGACCAGAAACATGTGGAAATAGTGGACAGTTTCAAATGTGTAGGGACTATATAGTATTGCATTGTATTACTCTTTTTTGTCACAGCAGATTTCTCTGTGTGAAATTCGGGCTAGAGAGTGCGTCGCTAGGCTGAGAGCGCCATCCTTTTCCCTCCCTGCCTGCAGTGTTTTTTCTTCGGAGCTCCGTCTCCTAGGGGGACTTCCAGCCAAGGATAATATCCCCCTGACCCCTGCCCTTTGGTCATCCTCTTCCGCCTTCACAGCCGTTGGGAAAGGTTTCCTCCTCCGCCTGGTCCGTCGTTGGGAGACTTCACATGCGGCAGGTAGTACTGGGTTACATGGTAGCAGTAAGAAGGGCTATGCCCCTGACCTGACAGATTGTGGGGGGTAGAGCTGCAGCAAAAGAACACAGGAGCACAGAACCGTTAACAAGAAAGATATCAACGACAAAAATCCACTGAAAAATCACATGAGAAACTAATGAAAAAGACTACTACAAAACACCAAACTATAGAACTCTCTATCCCCACCCCTACCCCAGTCTCCTTCCATCCAACCCCATGCACATATTAAAGACCCTCAGATTTCCCATTCAGACGTGAATACGATTATCATCAAAGGTATTAAAATTCATGATGACAGACCAATGACTTTTTTCTGGTCTCCAATAACATTGGTCAACATGGGAGAAAAAAGAAAGACAAAAGAACAGAGCATCTAACAAATAATACACTAGCTGTCTTCACTGAAGTTTTTATTTCCTGAAATAGAAAGGCTTTGTAAGCTGTTTTAAAGGAACAAAGACTGCTTTTATTTTTGATAATCGAAGGTAAGGAGTTCCAAAGTGTTCCTCCTGAGTAAACAAGAGACAGACAGACAGACAGAGATTAGGACACGGACACGGATGTTTTACTCAGTACAGACCATGGCCCCTCATGAAGGGGTGATGTAAACAAAGATTTCAAAGGTATGGATAAGGAACAGAATTACATGCATTTCTTCTTCACAAAGAACCATACAAGTTGCTATATGGAGTGATGGTGGAGTGATGGCCTAGAGGTAACGCGTCCGCCTTGGAAGCAAGAGAATCTGAGCGCACTGGTTCGAATCACGGTACAGTTGCCAATATTTTCTCACCCTCCACTAGACCTTGAGTGGTGGTCTGGATGCTAGTCATTCGGATGAGACGATAAACCGAGGTCCCGTGTGCAGCACGCACTTAGCGCACGTAAAAGAACCAACGGCAACAAAAGGGTTGTCCCTGGCAAAATTCTGCAGAAAAATCCAATTCGATAGGAAAAACAAATAAAACTACAGGCAGGAGAAAATACCAAAAAATGGGTGGCGCTCTCAGTGCAGCGACACACTCTCCCTGGGGAGAGCAGCCCGAATCTGACACAGGGAAATTTGTTGTGACACACTCTCCCTGGGGAGAGCAGCCCGAATCTGACACAGAGAAATTTGTTGTGACACACTCTCCCTGGGGAGAGCAGCCCGAATCTGACACAGAGAAATTTGTTGTGACAAAAAGAGAAATACAAATAGAACGGATTCCTTAGTGGATGATATTAACATAGACACTCTGAACATTGGTGATTGCCTATAATGGGATGAATTAACTGAATCCCAAGTTGATTTAAAACAAGACAGCAAACTAAAAGGTCACTGTCATCACGCTGTCTTTTGCCAAACTGATGCACAGACAGGTCAGAAAATCTTGTGTGCTTTCTTTGGCAGTCTGACATCTTCCATACGTGCTATTTTAACCAGGAAAAATAGAATTCGAACAACTAAAATACATACATGTACGTAATGATACCTGCATTCACGACAAAAATGATTTTGAAAATACATGGATGTAGTGCAGAGAGAGTGAGAGACTGAGATTGAGATTGAGATGGTTTATTCATATAGGCCACAGCCCCTTTGAAGGGGGATATACAGCAAAATGCTGGTCATACATTCAAAAGTCTTCATGATGTAACATATACATTTCTTAGTGCTTTATACAGTAGAGCGAACTCCTTGACAGTTTTTTTTTTTTTTTTTTTTTTCATTTGTTGATGACAGAAACATGATAAGTCTAAAAAGGCAAGGAGAGAGAGAGAGGGAGGGGGAGGGGGAGAGAAAGAGAGAAAGACAGAGAGAGAGAGAGAGAAAGAGAGAGATCCCATGAATGATAAACACCTTGAAACCCACACAGAAAATGAATCGATAGCAATTAAGATATGGCTGATAGAGTTGTCCCGCTTCTTGCAGTCGTGTCACCACGTGGTACATCAGTAAGCCTTGTGCAGGGACCTGGGTGGAGTCACAGTGAGAGAGAGAGAGAGGGAGGGGGGGGGGGGGTCTGGGTTGAAAAGGTACACCTCATTTGACATATTCACATAATGCCATGCAGCCCCATTTGCTCGAGGGGGTATGATGACATAGGTCTCTGGCTTTTTAATGCTGATGACGATGATGTTTATTACCATATCTTGCTCTTTTCAGTTGTTGTTGCTGCTGTGTGTTGTTTCTGCTGTGTGTTGTTTCTGCTGTGTGTTGTTGGTGTGTGTTGTTTCTGCTGTGTGTTGTTGGTGTGTGTTGTTTCTGCTGTGTGTTGTTGGTATGTGTTGTTTCTGCTGTGTGTTGTTTCTGCTGTTTGTTGTTTCTGCTGTGTGTAGTTGGTATGTGTTGTTTCTGCTGTGTGTTGTTTCTGCTGTTTGTTGTTTCTGCTGTGTGTAGTTGGTGTGTGTTGTTTCTGCTGTGTGTTGTTTCTGCTGTGTGTTGTTGGTGTGTGTTGTTTCTGCTGTGTGTTGTTTCTGCTGTGTGTTGTTGGTGTGTGTTGTTTCTGCTGTTTGTTGTTTCTGCTGTGTGTAGTTGGTGTGTGTTGTTTCTGCTGTGTGTTGTTTCTGCTGTGTGTAGTTGGTGTGTGTTGTTTCTGCTGTTCGTTGTTTCTGCTGTTTGTTTCTGCTGTGTGTTGTTTCTGCTGTGTGTTGTTTCTGCTGTGTGTAGTTGGTGTGTGTTGTTTCTGCTGTTCGTTGTTTCTGCTGTTTGTTTCTGCTGTGTGTTGTTTCTGCTGTGTGTTGTTTCTGCTGTGTGTAGTTGGTGTGTGTTGTTTCTGCTGTTCGTTGTTTCTGCTGTTTGTTGTTGGTGTGTGTTGTTTCTGCTGTGTGTTGTTTCTGCTGTTTGTTGTTGCTGCTGTTGGTTGTTGTTGTTTCTCCTGTGTGTTGTCGTTGTTGTCTCTTGTTGCTGCTGTTTGTTGTTGTTGCTGTGTGTTGTTGCTGTGTGTTGTTGATGTTGTTGCTGTTTGTTGTTGTTGTTCTTGCTGTGTGTTGTTGTTCCTGTGTGTTGTTGCTGTGTGCTGTTGTTGTTGCTGTGTGTTGTTGCTGTGTGTTGTTGTTGTTGCTGTTTGTTGTTGTTGTTGCTGTGTGTTGTTGTTGCTGTGTGTTGTTGCTGTGTGTTGCTGTTGCGTGTTGTTGTTGCTTTGTGTTGTTGTTGTTGCTGCTGTGTGTTGGTATTGCTGTGTGTTGTTGCTGCTGCTGTGTGTTGTTGTTGTTGCTGTGTGTTGTTGTTCCTGTGTGTTGCTGTTGTTGCTGTGTGTTGTTGCTGTTGTATGTTGTTGTTGCTGTCTGTTGTTGCTGTGTGTTGTTGCTGTGTGTTGTAATTGCTGTGTGTTGTTGTTGCTGCTGTGTGTTGTTGCTGTGTGTTGTTGTTGTTGCTGTGCGTTGTTGTTCCTGTGTGTTGTTGCTGTGTGTTGTTATTGCTGTGTGTTGTTATTGCTGCTGTGTGTTGTTGTTGCTGTGTGTTGTTTCTGCTGTGTTGTTGTGGTTGCTGTGTGTTGTTGTTGTTGCTGTGTGTTGTTATTGCTGTGTGTTGTTGCTGCTGTGTGTTGTTGCTGTGTGTTGTAATTGCTGTGTGTTGTTGCTGCGTGTTGTTGTTGCTGTGTGTTGTTATTGCTGTGTGTTGTTGCTGCTGTGTGTTGTTGCTGTGTGTTGTTATTGCTGTGTGTTGTTATTGCTGCTGTGTGTTGTTGTTGCTGTGTGTTGTTGTTGCTGTGTTGTTGTGGTTGCTGTGTGTTGTTGTTGTTGCTGTGTGTTGTTATTGCTGTGTGTTGTTGCTGCTGTGTGTTGTTGCTGTGTGTTGTTGTTGCTGTGTGTTGTTGCTGCGTGTTGTTGTTGCTGTGTGTTGTTATTGCTGTGTGTTGTTGCTGCTGTGTGTTGTTGCTGTGTGTTGTTGTTGCTGTGTGTTGTTATTGCTGTGTGTTGTTGTTGCTGTGTGTTGTTGCTGCGTGTTGTTGCTGTTTGTTGTTGCTGCTCTGTGTTCTTGCTGTGTGTTGTTGTTGCTGTGTGTTGCTGTGTGTTGTTGCTGTGTGTTACTGCTGCTGTGTGTTGTTGCTGTGTGTTTCTGTTGTTGCTGTGTGCTGTTGTTGCTGTGTGTTGTTGCTGCTGTGTGTTGTTGTTGCTGTGTGTTGTTGCTGCTGTGTGTTGTTGTTGCTGTGTTGTTGTGGTTGCTGTGTGTTGTTGTTGTTGCTGTGTGTTGTTGTTGCTGTGTGTTGTTGCTGCGTGTTGTTGTTGCTGTGTGTTGTTATTGCTGTGTGTTGTTGCTGCTGTGTGTTGTTGCTGTTGTTGTTGCTGTGTGTTGTTGCTGCTGTGTGTTGTTGCTGTTGTTGTTGCTGTGTGTTGTTGTTGCTGTGTGTTTCTGTTATTGCTGTGTGTTGTTGCTGCTGTGTGTTGTTGCTGTGTGTTGTTGTTGATGTGTGTTGCTGTTGTTGCTGTGTATTGTTGCTGCGTGTTGCTGTTATTGCTGTGTGTTGTTTCAGCTGTTTGTTGTTGCTGTGTGTTGTTGTTGCTGTATGCTGTTGTTATTGTTGCTGTGTGTTGTTGTTGTTGCTGTGTGTTGTTGCTGTTGCTGTATGCTGTTGTTATTGTTGCTGTGTGTTGTTGTTGTTGCTGTGTGTTGTTGCTGTTTGTTGTTGTTGTTGCTGTGTTGTTGTTGTTACTGTGTGTTGTTCTTCTTGCTGTGTGTTGTTGTTGTTGCTGTGTGTTGTTGTTGCTTCGTGTTGGTGTTGTTGCTGTGTGTTGTTGTTGCTGTGTGTTGTTGTTGTTTCAGCTGTTTGTTGTTGCTGTGTGTTGTTGTTGTTGCTGTATGCTGTTGTTATTGTTGCTGTGTGTTGTTGTTGTTGCTGTGTGTTGTTGCTGTTGCTGTATGCTGTTGTTATTGTTGCTGTGTGTTGTTGTTGTTGCTGTGTGTTGTTGCTGTTTGTTGTTGTTGTTGCTGTGTTGTTGTTGTTACTGTGTGTTGTTCTTCTTGCTGTGTGTTGTTGTTGTTGCTGTGTGTTGTTGTTGCTTTGTGTTGTTGTTGTTGCTGTGTGTTGTTGTTGCTGTGTGTTGTTGTTGCTGTGTTGTTGTTGTTGCTGTGTGTTGTTCTTGTTGCTGTGTGTTGTTCTTGTTGCTGTGTGTTGTTGTTGCTTTGTGTTGTTGTTGTTGCTGTTTGTTGTTGTTGTTGCTGTGTGTTGTTGTTGCTGTGTGTTGTTGTTGCTGTGTGCAGAGTGAGTGTGGAACAGGACGGGTCAGCCTGTCGGTGTGAACTCTCTCCTCTTTACACAAGCAGGAACACTGAACATTCATCTAGCATGCAGCACTCAGTGACGTGTCCGCTACAACCTGAAACTGTCCCACTCCAATCTGCATACTCTTCAGCACACCAGCAGCACAACTCAACACGTGTCAGGCCTTGAGTGCACGCATATTCTCTCTCTCTCTCTCTCTCTCTCTCTATCTATCTATATATATATATATATATGTGTGTGTGTGTGTGTGTGTGTGTGTGTGTGTGTGTGTGTCAGTGTGGACTTCTACAGAATTTTGCCAGGGAACAACACTCATGTTGCCATGGGTTCTTTTCCAGTGCACCAAGTGCGTACTGCACACTGGACTTGGGTTTGTCGTCTCGTCCGAGTCACCTGACGGTCAAAAGGCCGCGCTATCAGCCAGCACAACGCGCACAAAGGTCCAGGTGAAACACAGTAGACCTGTCCAAGATGGTGTCAGACATCACTGCCACTGCCAACAGCAGGCCAAAGGACCGACATAGCCAACAGCAGGCCAAAGGACCGACATAGCCAACAGCAGGCCAAAGGACCGACATAGCCAACAGCAGGCCAAAGGACCGACATAGCCAACAGCAGGCCAAAGGACCGACATAGCCAACAGCAGGCCAGAGGACCGACATAGCCAACAGCAGGCCAAAGGACCGACATAGCCAACAGCAGGCCAAAGGACCGACATAGCCAACAGCAGGCCAAAGGACCGACATAGCCAACAGCAGGCCAAAGGGAACAGTGTTGCCAAGTTGTAACAGACCTGAAACACTGCGCCGTTCCTTACCTCAATGGGCAACAGTGCACCGGCTTCTCAAAGAAATGTAAAATACATCACACTCCATTTTGTTGAACCACCGCTAGCAACCAGTCACATACTGTTCTAAAACCAAACATGTGACTGACCAGCTCTCATGGACAACAAGACAGTTATGTGCATTTCCAGTGAAAGATATGGACACATCCAAGTTTGAACCCTTAGGGCGTATTTCAGCATCCACCCCACACCCCACACCCCAAAAATTAATAAAGTCATCTCCGAGGGACGTTTCAGGACAGGAAACCACTGGCGCCAACACGGTACAGCACCCGGAACGGTCTCCAAGAACCATTGTGACTCTGTGGTGTGCACCCAGAACCCCCCAGCCCTTGCAGTTGTTTCATGACAGGCCGCTTTGTTTTCTTGAACTCCACCACTACCCCCCTCTCTCCAGCCCCCTCCCTCTCTCATCCCCACCTCCCTCTCTCCTCCTCCCACATCCCTCTCTCCACCCCACCTCCCTCTGTCCACCCCACCTCCCTCTGTCCACCCCACCTCCCTCTCTCCTCCTCCCACCTCCCTCTGTCCACCCCACCTCCCTCTCTCCTCCTCCCACATCCCTCTCTCCACCCCACCTCCCTCTCTCCACCCCACCTCCCTCTCTCCTCCTCCCACCTCCCTCTGTCCACCCCACCTCCCTCTGTCCACCCCACCTCCCTCTCTCCTCCTCCCACCTCCCTCTGTCCACCCCACCTCCCTCTCTCCTCCTCCCACCTCCCTCTCTCCACCCCACCTCCCTCTCTACAGCCCCCCTTCCTCTCTCCTCCTCCCACCTCCCTCTGTCCACCCCACCTCCCTCTCTCCTCCTCCCACCTCCCTCTGTCCACCCCACCTCCCTCTCTCCTCCTCCCACCTCCCTCTGTCCACCCCACCTCCCTCTGTCCGCCCCACCTCCCTCTCTCCTCCTCCCACCTCCCTCTCTCCTCCTCCCACCTCCCTCTGTCCACCCCACCTCCCTCTCTCCTCCTCCCACCTCCCTCTGTCCACCCCACCTCCCTCTGTCCTCCTCCCACCTCCCTCTGTCCACCCCACCTCCCTCTCTCCTCCTCCCACCTCCCTCTCTCCTCCTCCCACCTCCCTCTGTCCACCCCACCTCCCTCTCTCCTCCTCCCACCTCCCTCTGTCCACCCCACCTCCCTCTCTCCTCCTCCCACCTCCCTCTCTCCTCCTCCCACCTCCCTCTCTCCACCCCACCTCCCTCTCTCCTCCTCCCACCTCCCTCTGTCCACCCCACCTCCCTCTGTCCACCCCACCTCCCTCTCTCCTCCTCCCACCTCCCTCTGTCCACCCCACCTCCCTCTCTCCTCCTCCCACCTCCCTCTCTCCTCCTCCCACCTCCCTCTCTCCACCCCACCTCCCTCTCTCCTCCTCCCACCTCCCTCTGTCCACCCCACCTCCCTCTGTCCACCCCACCTCCCTCTCTCCTCCTCCCACCTCCCTCTGTCCACCCCACCTCCCTCTCTCCACCCCACCTCCCTCTCTCACCCCACCTCCCTCTCTCCACCCCACCTCCCTCTCTCACCCCACCTCCCTCTCTCCTCCTCCCACCTCCCTCTCTCCACCCCACCTCCCTCTCTCCTCCTCCCACCTCCCTCTGTCCACCCCACCTCCCTCTGTCCACCCCACCTCCCTCTGTCCACTCCACCTCCCTCTCTCCTCCTCCCACCTCCCTCTCTCCACCCCACCTCCCTCTCTCCTCCTCCCACCTCCCTCTCTCCACCCCACCTCCCTCTCTCACCCCACCTCCCTCTGTCCACCCCACCTCCCTCTGTCCACCCCACCTCCCTCTCTCCTCCTCCCACCTCCCTCTGTCCACCCCACCTCCCTCTCTCCTCCTCCCACCTCCCTCTCTCCACCCCACCTCCCTCTCTACAGCCCCCCTTCCTCTCTCCTCCTCCCACCTCCCTCTGTCCACCCCACCTCCCTCTCTCCTCCTCCCACCTCCCTCTGTCCACCCCACCTCCCTCTGTCCTCCTCCCACCTCCCTCTGTCCACCCCACCTCCCTCTGTCCTCCTCCCACCTCCCTCTGTCCACCCCACCTCCCTCTCTCCTCCTCCCACCTCCCTCTCTCCTCCTCCCACCTCCCTCTGTCCACCCCACCTCCCTCTCTCCTCCTCCCACATCCCTCTGTCCACCCCACCTCCCTCTCTCCTCCTCCCACCTCCCTCTCTCCACCCCACCTCCCTCTCTCCTCCTCCCACCTCCCTCTGTCCACCCCACCTCCCTCTGTCCACCCCACCTCCCTCTCTCCTCCTCCCACCTCCCTCTGTCCACCCCACCTCCCTCTCTCACTCCACCTCCCTCTCTCCACCCCACCTCCCTCTCTCACCCCACCTCCCTCTCTCCACCCCACCTCCCTCTCTCACCCCACCTCCCTCTCTCCTCCTCCCACCTCCCTCTCTCCACCCCACCTCCCTCTCTCCTCCTCCCACCTCCCTCTGTCCACCCCACCTCCCTCTGTCCACCCCACCTCCCTCTGTCCACTCCACCTCCCTCTCTCCTCCTCCCACCTCCCTCTCTCCACCCCACCTCCCTCTCTCACTCCCACCTCCCTCTCTCCACCCCACCTCCCTCTCTCACTCCACCTTCCTCTCTCCACCCCACCTCCCTCTCTCACCCCACCTCCCTCTCTCCACCCCACCTCCCTCTCTCCTCCTCCCACCTCCCTCTCTCCACCCCACCTCCCTCTCTCACTCCACCTTCCTCTCTCCACCCCACCTCCCTCTCTCACCCCACCTCCCCACCTCCCTCTCTCACCCCACCTCCCTCTCTCCACCCCATCTCCCTCTCTCCACCTCAAAAAAAAAAAAAAAGGGAAGTGGATATTTTGCAGTTTCTTCGTGAAGACAGAAATGACACCTCGTATTATGTTACATATTATGTCGATCAAAAGTTCTTAGCCAAGGCCTTTCGGCCTTTTTATATCGTACTTTTGTTAATCCTGCACATCATCAAACTAACGTGTACACTACAACCAACTATTGATAAATCTATAAAAATCAGAGTTAATTAAAGCAGTTTTTTTTTTCGATGTGAAATCATGTGGGTTTGGGGGTGCTTTTTTGTTTGTTTGTTTTCTGTTTTTATTTTTGAGCATTTCAAAATGGTATGCATTTATCAATTTTACATCTATGAATTAAAAAAAAATGCAAGTAGAACAATCATATCAAAAACATCATCGTTCTTGATTTTTTTTTTTTTTTTAAATAACCAAAACAGTACATTTATTTCACTGACTTTGAAATCTGTGATGTAAAGACATTCCCCAGTCACAGTTGCACATTCACAGTTCTAAAATTTTTTTTTCTTTCTATCGCAAAAGGTATTGAGTTGGTGAAACCTGAACTGCAAGAGAGTCGTTTCAAAACTAGGGCTGGAGTATTTCCTGGCTGGCTCCTCACTGGTTACTTCAGGCACTGCCCACAGTGACTCCGTGGGGT